>NC_067475.1:56904996-57204996 GCF_947179515.1 Apodemus sylvaticus
ATACACTGAATCTAATAGAAGAGAAAGCGGGGAAGAGACTAGAACACATGGGTACAAGGGAACATTTCCTGAACAGATTACCAATAACTTATCTTCTAAGATCAACAATATACATATAGAATCTCATAACACTGCAAAGCTTCTGTAAGGCAAAGAACACTATCAATAGGACAAAACAGCAATCAACACATTCAAAAAATATCTTTACCAATCCTACACCCAATAGAGGGCTAATATCCACTGTATACACAGGACTCAAGAAGTTAGACGCCAGAGAATCAAATAACCCTATTAAAAAATGAAGTACAGAGCTAAACAGAAAATTCTCAGCTGAGGAAACATGAAGCACCTAAAGAAATGTTCGACATCATTAGTCATCAGGGAAATACAAATAAAAAGAACCCTGAGATTCCAACTCATACCAGTCTGAATGACTAAAATCAAAAACTCAGGTGACAACAGATGCTGGCAAGAATGTGGAGAAATAGGAACACTCCTTCATTGTTGGTGGGATTGAAAGCTGGTACAACCACTCTGGAAATCAGTCTGGCGGTTCCCCAGAAAATTGGACATAGTACTACATGAGGATCCAGCTATACCACCACTGGGCATATACCCAGAAGATGCTCCAACATGTAATAGGGACACATGCTCCACTATGTTCATAGCAGCCTTATTTATAATAGCCAGAAGCTGGAGAGAATCCATAATGTCCCTCAACAG
This sequence comes from Apodemus sylvaticus, assembly GCF_947179515.1. Classification (NCBI taxonomy): domain Eukaryota; kingdom Metazoa; phylum Chordata; class Mammalia; order Rodentia; family Muridae; genus Apodemus; species Apodemus sylvaticus. Next base: position 56,905,720 of record NC_067475.1, read on the forward strand.
ATGAATGGATACAGAAAGTGTGATACATTTATACTATAGAGTACTACTCATCTATTAAAAACAGTGACTTCATGAAATTTTTAGGCAAATTGATGGAAGTAGAGTGAGGTAATCTAATCACAAAAGAACACATATGGTACGTATTCACTGATAAGTGGATATTAGGCTTGGGATACCCATGATACAACTGACAGACCATAGGAAGCTCAAGAAGAATTAAGACCGGAGTGTGAATACTTCAGTCTTTCCTAGAATGGGACACAAAATACAGAAAGAAATAAGGGGACAAAGTGTATAGCAGAGACTGAAGGAAAGGCCATCCAGAGACTGCCCAACCTGGGTATTCATCCCATACACAAACACTAAACCCAGACACTATTGTGGATGCCAAGAAGTGCTTGCTGACAGAAGTCTGATATAGCTGTCTCCTGAAAGACTGTGCCAGAACCTGACAAATACAGATGAAGATGTTTGCAGCCAACCATTGGAATGAGCACAGGGACTTAGGAAAATGAGCAACCGAGGAGTTAGGGAAAGGACTGAAGGAGCTGAGGTGATTTGCAAGCTCATAGGAAGAACAAAAATATCAACCATCCAGACACCCCTCCCCCATGGTTTAAACCACCAACTAAAGCCACATATGTAGCAGAGGAAGGCCTTGTCTGGCATTAATGGGAGGAGAGGTCCTTGGTCCTATGAAGGCTCGATGTCCAGTGTAGGTGAATGCCAGTGTAGCAAGATGAGAGTATGTGGGTGGCTGGGTGAACACCCTCATAGAAGCAGGGGAATGGGAGATAGGAAAAGGGGGATGGCAGAAGTGAAATCAGGAAGGGGTCTAACATTTGAAATGTAAATAAAAAAATATCCAATAAAAAATGAAAATATCTGGAAGGAGATTTTAAAAAGCAAGTTTTTAGCACTAAGTGTCTACATCAGAAAAACTGAAGAAAATCATATTAACTACTTAATAGCACATCTGAAAAATCTGGAACAAAAAGAAACCTAACAATCAACAGAAATAAATGGCAAGAAATACCAAACTCAAAGCTGAAATCAGCAGGAACAACCACAACCAACCAACCAACCAATAACAAAATATACAAAGAATAAAACAAATTGTTCTTTGATAAAACTGAGAAGATTGATAAACCTATAGCCAAATTAACTGAAATTGGGGATCCAAATTAAAATAATGTCCCCCCTTTGTCTAAAAGTTGGATATCAGAGGTGGGTATCATATCAGACACCAAGAAGATATAGAGAATCATAAGGACAGACTATATTCCATTGAACTGGGAAGCATAAAATACATGGATAAATTACTTGATAGATGCAACCTAGCAAAGTTAAGTCTCCAGGGAACCAGGAATAAGTAAAAATATTACAGCCAAATAAATGCACAGGACCAGATTGATTTTGCTCAAAATTCTACCAGACTTTCAGAGAAGAAATACCAATATTCCTCAAATTGTGCCTCAAAATAGAAGCAAAAGGAATGTTGCCTAATTCTTTTAATGAAATATCCAAATCATGCAAAGACTCAACAAAGAACAAAAATTGCAGATCAATATCCTTTAGGAAAATAGAAGCAAATTTTTTCAATAAGGTATTTGCAAACAGAATATAAGAACACTTCAAAAAGATTCTCTCCAAGGGTCAAGTTAGCTTTAGCTAAGAGACATAGAAATCCTTCAATGTATGTAAATCAATAAACATAATCCATTACATAAACAGACTAAAAGACAAAAATCACAGCATCATCTCATAGATATAGAAAAGGCCTTTGACAAAATCCCACATCCCTTCATTATAAGTCCTAAAGAGACTGGAAATAAAAAGGGCATACCTCAACATAATAGAAGTGATTTCCATCAAGCTCACAGCTGTAGGCTTTCATTTTTTGAAAAACTTATTTTTTATGTATATCTTTAAAATTTATTAGTTATTGAGTGTTACAGTTTCTTTGATTGTGTGATAAACAGAGTCACAGGAAAGTCACACCATCAGTTTTAATAATTGTCTGTGTGTTAGTGTCACAAAGTACTTTATAAACTTGTAGTTGCCATTTTCTCTCTGCCAGTCCCAAAGTTGGCTTGCTGATGCTTGCATCCTGGGTCTTGTGAACACAAGGGAATTACAACTTTTGTTTGTAGGGCCACCATTACCACAGATACTATGTTCTTTCCAAGTAATTGAGATGGGACTTTTCCAGAGCTCTCCTCCCCTACTCTCATTTTAGAATTCTAGTATATGCACATAAATACATTGGAGTTCCTTATTGATTAAGAAAAAGAAGTGTTAGAGTCAGGCTTGATGGTTTAGTCTGTAATCCCAGCACTTGGAAGGCAGGGACAGGAAGGTGGATCTCTGGCGGTTTTTTTTTAATGCCCTGTTTTCCTGCTGGAGGTGGACTCCTAAGTTCCCGCTCCCTAATGTGGAGCATTTCATCTAAGGTTCCTCTCTTTGAGTCCTGAGAATCTCTCACCTCTCAGGTCTCTGGTGAATTCTGGAGGGCCACCCCAATCTCCTATCTCCTGAGGTTGATGGTTTCCCTTCTTTCTGCTGGCCCTCAGGGCTTCAGTTCTTTTCCCTCACCCAATACCAGATCAGGTTCCCCTATTCCCCCTACTCCCCGACCCTGTCTAATTTCCCTTCCAGTTCCCTCCCTCCCTCCCTCCCCTCTTGTGATTACTTTCTTCTCCCTCCCAAGTGGGACAGAAGTGTCCTCACTTGAGCACTCAGCTTGTTGACCATTTTGAGTTCTGTAGCTAATATCTACTTATTAGTGAGTACAGACCATTCATGTCCTTTTGAGTCTGAGTTACCTCACTCAGGATGATAGTTTCTAGTTCCATCCATTTGCCTGAAAAACTCAGGAAGTCCTCATTCTTAATGGCTGAGTAGTATTCTATTGTATAAATGAACCACATTTTCTGTATCCATTCCTCTATCATGGAACATCTAGGTTGTTTCCAGCTTCTGGAAAAGGCAGCTATGAACATTGTGAACCTGTGGCATGGTAGAGCACTTTTTGCATATGTTCCCAAGTGTGGCTCTTCAGGTAGATGATCGTTTTGATGTGTTCTTGGATTCGGTTGGCAAGAACAAAAGAAAGTCTGGGGGAATCAGTATCCCTGACCTCAAGCAATACTACAGAGCAATAGTGTTAAAAACTGCATGGTATTGGTACAGTGACAGGCAGGAGAACCAATGGAACAGGATTGAAGATCCAGAAATGAACCCACACACCTATGGTCACTTGATCCTCAACAAAGAGGCTGAAAACATCCAATGGAAAAAAGATAGCCTTTTCAACAAATGGTGCTGGTTCAACTGGAGGTCAGCATGCAGAAGAATGCAAATTGATCCATCCTTGTCTCTTTGTACTAAGCTCAAATCCAAATGGATCAAGGACCTCCACATAAAGCCAGACACTCTGAAGCTAATAGAAAAGAAACTGGGGAAGACCCTTGAGGACATCGGTACAGGGAGAAAGTTTCTGAACAGAACACCAATAGCGTATGCTCTAAGAGCAAGAATTGACAAATGGGACCTCATAAAATTACAAAGTTTCTGTAAGGCAACGGACACCATCAAGAGGACAAATCGGCAACCAACAAATTGGGAAAAGATCTTCACCAATCCTACATCAGATAGAGGGCTAATATCCAATATATATAAAGAACTCAAGAAGTTAGACTCCAGAAAACCAAACAACCCTATTAAAAAATGGGGTACAGAGTTAAACAAAGAATTCTCACCTGAAGAACTTCGGATGGCGGAGAAGCATCTTAAAAAATGCTCAACTTCATTAGTCATTAGGGAAATGCAAATCAAAACAACCCTAAGATTTCATCTTACACCAGTCAGAATGACTAAGATTAAAAATTCAGGAGATAGCAGGTGTTGGAGAGGGTGTGGAGAAAGAGGAACACTCCTCCACTGCTGGTGGGGTTGCAAATTGGTACAACCATTCTGGAAAGCAGTCTGGCGGTTCCTCAGAAAACTGGGCACCTCACTTCCAGAAGATCCTGAGTTCAAATCCCAGCAACCACATGGTGGCTCACAACCATCTGTAACGAGATTCGACGCCCTCTTCTGGTGTGTCTAAACAGCTACATTGTACTTACATATAATAATAAATCTTTTAAAAATGGGGTACAGAGCTAAACAAAGAATTTTCAACTGAAGAATATTGAATGGCTGAGAAGCAGCTGTTGAAGAAATGTTCAACATCTTTAGTCATCAGGTAAATGCAAATCAAAATAACCCTGAGATTTCACCTCACACCAGTCAGAATGTGTAAGATCAAAAACTCAGGAGACAGCAGGTGTTGGCAAGGATGTGGAGAAAGAGTAACACTCCTCCACTGCTGGTGGGATTGCAAACTGGTACAACCACTCTGGAAATTAGTTTGGCAGTTCCTCAGAAAGTTGGGCATAATATTACAGGAGGACTCTGCTATATCATTCCTCAGCATATATCCAGAGGTTTCTCCAGCATGTAGTAATGATACATGCTCCACTATGTTCATAGAAACCTTATTTATAATAGTCAGAAACTGGAAAGAACCAAGATATCCCTCAACAGAGGAATGGATACAGAAAATGTGGTACATTTACACAATGGAGTACTACTCAGCTATTAAAAACAATGATTTCATGAAATTCTTAGGCAAATGGTTGGAACAAGAAAATATCCTGAGCAAGGTAACCCAATCACAAAAGAATATACATGGTATGCACTCACTGATAAGTGGATATTAGCCCAGAAGCTTGGAATACCCAAGATACAATTCATAGACCAAATGAAGCTCAAAACAATTGAAGAACAAAATAAGGATACACTTTGTTAGAAGGTGGAACAAAATACCCACAGGAGGAGATACAGAGACCAAGTGTGGAGCAGAGACTGTGGAAAAGACCATCCAGAGACTTTCCCACCTAGGGATCCATCCCATAAACAATTACCAAACCCAGACACTATTGTGGATGCCAACAAGTGCTTGCTGACAGGAGCCTGATATAGGTGTCACCTGGGAGAATCTGGCAGTACATGACAAATACAGAAGTAAGTGGTCTTAGCCAGCCATTGAACTGAGCATAGGGTCCCCAGTGGAGGAGCTAGAGAAAGGACCCAAGTAGCTGAAGGGGTTTGCAGTGCCATAGGAGGAAGAACAATATGAACTACCCAGTATCCCCAGAGCTCTCAGGGACTAAACCAACAACCAAATAGTATACATGGAGGGACCCATGGCTTGAGATGCATATGCAGCAGAGGATGGCCTTGTTGGTCATCAAAAGGAGGAGAGGCCCTTGGTTCTGAGAAGGCTAGCTGCCCCAGTATAGGGGAATACCATGACATGGAAGAGGAAGTGGGTGGATTGGTGAGCAGGGGGAAGGGGGTGGGATAGGGGATATTTTGGCAGTGGGGGAACTAGAAAAGAGGACAACATTTGAAATGTAAATAATGAATATATCTAATAAAAAAGACAAAACCTATGAATAATAGGATTAGTAGGAGAAAATTCCCAAGTCAAAGGCCCAAAAAATATCTTCAACAGAATCATAGAAGAAAATTTCCCTAACCTAAATAAAGACATGGTTATAAATGTATAAGAAACTTAAGAATACCAAATAGCTTGGACCAGAAAAGAAAATTCTCCTGTCATAGAATACTATGTACACTAAATGTACACAGAGAAAAAGAATATTAAACCTGATAGGGAAAATGGACAAGTACCATAAAAGGACTGACCTATCAGATTTTTTGAATTGGTCTCAACAGAGATTCTAAAAGCCAGAAGATGAAGAACAGATAATTTGCAGACCCTAAGAGACCACAGACCCCAGCCCAGACTAGTATACCTAGCAAAGCTCTCAATTACCACAAATGAAGAAAAAAAGATATTCCAGGACAAAACCAAATTTAAACAATATCTTTCTATTACTCCAGCCCTACAGCATATGCTAGAAATAAAACTCCAACACAAGGAGGGTAATTATACTCAAGAAAATACAAAAAAATATAATTTCACAACAAAATCAAAAGAAGAGAATGTCACACACAGAGACACACACAGGGAGACACACAGATATACACACTAGCACCACCAACATCAGAATAACAGGAACTAACAATTATTGTTCATTAATATCTCTCAACATCAATAGGCTCAATTAACCAACAAAAATAAAAATATAATCTATCATAGTTGACATATAAACAGGACCCATCATTTTGCTGCATACAAGAAACACATGTCAGCAACAAAGATAGGCACAGACTCAGAATATAGGGCTTGAGAAAAGTTTTCCAAGCAAACAGACCCAAGAAACAAGCTGGAGTAACCATTTTAATATCTAATAAAATAGACTTTCAACCAAAGGTAATCAAAAGAGATGAAAAAGGATACTTTCATACACATCAAAGAAAAAATCCAAAATGATGATGTCTAAATTCTGAACATCTATGCCCCAAATGCAAGGGTACCCATATTCATTACAGAGGCATTACTAAAACTTAAATCACACATCAAACCTCACACATTAATAGTGGGAGACTTTAATGGCCCAATATCATCAATTGACAAATCATTGCAACAGAAACTAAACAGAAAATGATGAAACAAATAAAGGTTATGAATTAAATGGTCCTAACATATCTATAGAATATTTTGTCCAAACACAAAATATACTTTCTTCTCAGCACCTCTTGGAACCTTTTACAAAATTGACCATGTTCTTGCTCACAAATCAAGCTGCAACAGAAACAAGACAATTCAAATAACTCTTTACATCTTATCAGATCATTAACAGACTCCAGCAACAGAAACAATAGAAAGCCTACACACTCATTGGGAACTGAACAAATCTCTACTCAATGACCACTATGTTAAAAAAAGTAAATATGAAAACCTGAAAGGCTTTCTACTGTTCAATGAAAATGAAGTCAACAACATAACCAAACTTATGGGGCATAATGAAAGCAGTGTTAAGAGGATAATTCATAGCACTAAGTACATTCATAAAGAAATTTGAGAATTCTACTAATGATTTAAAAGCACACCAGAATGCTCTTGGGAAAAAAAGAAGCAGACCTATCCATAAGGAGTGCATGGCAGGAAATGATCAAACTCGGCAGAAGTCAATTACAAACAAAGAGAACAATACAAAGAATCAGCAAAATCAAGAGCTGGTTCTTTGAGAAAGTCAATGAGATAGATAAACACTTAGCCAAGTTAGCTAAAAGACAGTCAGTATCCAAATCAATAATATCAGAAATGAAAATCAAGACATAACAACAGAACTGAAGAAATTCATGAAGTCTTACTTCAAGAACTCATACTGTAAAAAAATTGAAAATCTAAATAAAATGAATCATTTTCTAGATAGATACAAAAATGATATCAAAAAATTATGTTTCTATAACCCCTAAGGAAATAGAAGCAGTCATTAAAGGCTGCTAATCAAAAAAGCTCATGGCCAGATCTACCAGACTTTAGAAGAAGAGATAATACCAATACTTCTTAAACTTTATTCCAGAAAATAGAAACAGAAGGACTATTGTGATATAGAATAAGGTCACAGTCAGCCTGATACCTAAACTACACAAAGATTGAAGAAAAAGAATGTCAGACCAATTTCTCTTGTGAATATTGATGCAAAAAATAAAAATACTTCCAAACATATCAAAAAATCATTCACCCAAGTAGGCTTCATCCCAGGGATACAGGGATGGTTCAATATATAAAAATCCATCAATGTAATTCACCATAAAAACCAACTTAATGAAAAAACACTTCATCTTATTAGATTCTGAAAGTCCCTTTGATAAAATCCAACATCTATGTTAAAAGTCTTGGAAAGATTAGGGATACAGGACATATACCTAAACATACATAACAAAGGCAATATACAGCAAGTAATTAAACAACATTAAATCAAATGGAGAAAAACAACTTAAACAATTCTACTAAAATCCCAGAGAAAACAAGGCCTTATATGCTGTGTGTCTGTTCAATATAATACCTGAAATTCTAGCCAGAGCAATAAGTCAACTAAAGGAAATGAGAGGATACAAATTTGAAAAAAAGAAGTCAAAAGTATCACTATTTGCAGACGACATTATGGTACATATAAGTGACCCAAGAAACTCTACTGTACCAAAGAACTCCTACAGCTGATAAATACCTTGAGTGTCTGGAAACAATATTAACTCTAAAACTAAAATAATCCAATAGTCCTCCTTTATACAAACAATAAATGGGCTGAGAAAGAAATCAGGGAAACAAATGGTTCACAATATATACAAATAATAAAATATAAAATAAAATACCTTGGTGTAATCTAACCAAGCAACTGAAAGATCTGTATGACAAAAATTAAAGTCTCTGAAGAAAGAAATTAAAGAAGATATCAGAAGATGGAAAGATATGCTATGCTCATGGATTGGTAGGACTAACATAATAAAAATGCCCATCTTACCAAAAGTAATCTACAGATGCAATACAATTCCCATTAAAATTCCAACACAATTCTTTACAGACCTTGAAAGCACAATTCTCAACTTCATATGGAAAACCAAAAAACCCAGGATAGCTAAAACAATGCTGTACAATGAAAGAACTTCTGGAGGCATCATCATCTTTGACCTCAAGCTTCACTACACATCAATAGTAATAAAAATTATATGGTATTGGTATAGAAACAGAGGGTTAATTAATGAACCAGAATCAAATACCCAGGAGTAAACTCACTCATTTGATTTTTGAGAAAGAAACCAAAACCATACAATGGAAAAAAGAAAGCATCTTCAACAAATGGTGCTGGATTAACTGGATGTCTGCAAGCAAAAGAATGTCAATAGACTAATATTTATCACCCTGAATAAAAGTCAAGTCCTAGTGGATTAAAGAATTCAACATAAACCAGATACACTAAACGTAATAGAAGAGAAAGTTGGGAATAGCCTTGAACTCATTGGTACAGGAGACAACTTCCTAAGCACAACATAAATGGCTCGGGCAGGAAGAAAAACAACTGATAAATGGGATTTCATGAAACTCAAAAGTTTCTGTAAGGCAGAAGACATTGTAAATAGGAAAAATTGCAATGTACAGATTAGGAAATGATTTCTACCAATCCTACATCTGATAGAAGACTTTTATCCAAAATATATAAAGAACTCAGGACACCAACAAAACAAATAACCCCATTAAAAATTGGGTACAGAGCTAAACATAATTCTCAACAGAAGAATATCGAATGGTGAAGAACTTAAAGAAATGTTCACCTGGCAGTGGTGGTGCACACCATTAATCCCAGAACTTGGGAGGCAAAGGCAGGCAGATTTCTGAGTTCGAGGCCAGCCTGGTCTACAGAGTGAATTCCAGGACAGCCAGGGCTATACAGAGAAACCCTGTCTTGAAAAAAACAAAAAACAAACAAAAAAACCAAAATAAAACAAAACAAAACAAAAAAGAAATGTTCAACATTCTTAGTCATCAGGAAAATGCAAGTCAAAACGACCCTGAGCCCAACTTATGTCTATCAGAATGGCTATGATCAAAAACTCAAGGGATAGCTCATTTTGGCAAGGTTGTGGACCAGGGGAACACTGCTCTGTTGCTGGTGGGATTGCAAACTCGTACAACTGCTCTGGAAATCAATCCGGTGATTTCTAAGAAAAACTAGGAATAGCTCTATCTCAAGACCCAGTTATACCAATCCTCGGCATATACCCAAAAGTTCTTTTACTATATCCCAAGGTCATTTGCTCAACTATGGTCATAGCAGTTATATTTTTAATAACCAAAAAAAAAAAAAACAACTGGAAACTACCCAGATGCACCTTAACTAGATGCTACTCATATATAGAAAATATGCTTCATTTACACAATGGAATACTATTCAGATATTAAAAGCAAGGGTATCATGAATTTTGAAGGCAAATGTATTGAACTAGAAAATATCATCCCAAGGGATGTAAACAAGGCACAAATGACATGTATGCTGTATACTTACTTATAAGTAGATATTAGCCATAAAGTACAGGATAACCATACAACACTCCTCAGGCCCAATGAAGCTAAACAAGAAGGATGGTCAAAGCAAGGATGCTTGAATCTCACTTATAAGGGGGAATAAAATAATCATAGGAGGCAGAAGAAGGGAGGAAACTTCATGATAGAAAGAATGGGGAAGGCAATGGTGTGAGGGTCATGATCAGGTGTCAGGAGTGCCAGGAGAGAGGGCCAGAGGGCCAGAGGGTCAGAGGGTCAGAGGGTCAGGAGAACAAATGGAAACTGATAACTGGAAAGGGTGGGGCTAGGAAGGCATCTCTGGGAAGTGCCAGAGACCTGGGAGAAGGGAAACTCCCAGAAGTCTATGGGGGTGGCTTTAGCTGAGTCTCTTAGCAGTGGGGTTATTGAACCTAAAGGGGCCAGTTCCTTTTTCCAGGCAGTACCCTCACCCCCATGGATGGATAAAGATACCAACTCACCCATAAATCTTTCGACTTAAATATTGTCCTGTCTTAAGAAATGCAGGGACAAATATGGAGCAGAGACTGAGAGAACCACCAGCCAATAACTGGCCCAACATGAGAGCATAGGCAAGCACCAGTCCTTGACAGTATTAATGATACTCAGGCATGGTTGTAGACAGGAGCCTAGAATAACTGTCCTATGAGATGTTCCACCCAGTATCTGACTTGAAACAGATGCAGAGACTCACAGGAAAACATGAGATTGGGGAGTCTTATGGAAGAGGTGGGGAAAGGATTGAGCGACCCAGAGGGGATTTGAACTCCACAGAAAGACCAACAGCATCAACTAACATGAACCCTTGGGGGCTCTCATATACTGAGCCATGAACCAAAGAGCATGCATGGCCTGGACCTAGGCCTCAAGACATATGTAGCAGACATGCATCTTAGTCTTCATGTGGCTCCTCCAACAGCTGGAGTTGGGGTTTATCCCTAAAGCTGTTGACTGACTGTGGATCCCATTCCCCTAACTAAACAGCCTTGTCAGGCATCAGGGAGGGTGGGTGCACTTAGCCCTGCATAGACTTAATTCACAAGAATGGTAAAATATGCAGGGGAGGAGAGGAACAATGTGAGGAGGGACTTGGAGGAGGGAGTAAGTGATCAGTATGGAAAATTAATAAATAAATGAATAAATGGAAAGAAAGAAAGAAAGAAAGAAAGAAAGAAAGAAAGAAAGAAAGAAAGAAAGAAAGAAAGAAAGAAAGAAAGAATAAAACATGTTCTGGTTTCTGTCTGTGCCCATAGCTGTTCCTGTAAAACAGTACTCCAGACCCTAATACCATTGGGAGAAAGTAGGTCACCCAGGCGTACTGAAAAGCCTATGAGCACAGAAAAGACCACCACTTCTGCTCAAATGGATCCTCTCAGAGCCCTCAGGACACAGGAACCATGGAGAAGCCTGGGACAGGATCCCCCCAGTTTCTGTCTGCACCAGGAGCAGATCCTGTGCCACAGAACTGCATAGGCAAATACCATCAGGAAAAAGCTGGTCTCCCAGGAGTGCCAACACTCCTGTGAGCACAGGTAAGACACCCATTTATGCTCAAATTCCTAGCCCAAGAGGGACCTGCCCAGAGCCATCAAAACATAGGAACCAAGGAATAGTCAGGGACAGGATCCTTCTAGTTTCCCTCTGCACCAAGGACACTATACCACAGCTTTCCATACCCAAATTCCTCCTAGAGAGAACTGGTTACAAAGGAGTACTGACACCCAAGCTTGCAGAAGGGACAATCCACATTCAGAGACAGCAAGGCCAGATATCACCAGAAATAACCAGATGAAGAGAGGAAAGGACAGGAACATAAACAACAGAAACCAAGGCTACTTGCCATGATCAGAACCAAGTTCTCCCACCACAGTGAGCCCTGGATACCCCAACACACAGGAAAGGCAAGATTCTGATTTAAAGGCTCATCTCATGATGATGGTAGAGGACTTTAAAAAGGACATAAATAACTCTTAAAGAAATACAGGAGAACACAGGTAAACAGCTAGAAACCCTTAAAGAGGAAACACAAAAATCCTTTAAAATATTATAGGAAAACACAACCAAACAGGTGAAGGAATTGAAGAAAACCATCCAGAATCTAAAAATAGAAATAGAAACAATTAAGAAATCACAAAAGGAGACAACCCTGGAAATAGAAAACCTAGGAAAGAGATGAGGATTCATAGATATAAACATCACCAACAGAATACAAGAGATAAAAGACAGAATCTCAGGAGCAGAAGGTACCATGGAAAACATTGACACAGCAGTCAAAGAAAATGCAAAAATGCAAAAAGCTTCTAACCCAAAACATCCAGGAAATCCAGGACACAATAAGAAGACCAAACCTAAGGATAATAGGTATAGAAGAGGGTAAAGATTCCCAACTTACAGTGCCAGTAAATATCTTCAACAAAATTATAGAAGAAAACTTCCCTCACCTAGAAAGAGATACCCATAAACATACAAGAAGCCTACAGAACTCTGAATAGATTAAGCCAGAAAAGAAATTCTTCCCATCAAATAATATCAAAACACCAAATGCACTAATCAAAGAGAAAAATGAAAAGCAGAATGGAAAAAGGTCAAGTAACATATAAAGGCAGACCTATCAGAATCATACCAGACTTTTCAACAGAGACTATGAAAGGCAGAAGTACCTGGGAAGATGTCATACAGACCCTAAGAGAACAAAAATGCCAACCAAGGCTACTATACACTGCAAAACTCTCAATTACTATAGAGGGAGAAACCAAGATATTCCATGACAAAAACAAATTTATATATCTTTCCACAAATCCAGCCCTACAAAGGATAATAGATGGAAAACAGCAACATAAGGAGGGAAACTACACACTAGCAAAAGCAAGAAAGTAATCTTTTTTTCAACAAACCCAAAAGAAGATAGCCACACAAACATAAAAATAAAATAAAAAATAACAGGAAAAACAACCACTATTCCTTAATATCTGTTAACATCAGTGGACTCAGTTCCCCCAATAAAAAGATAGACTAACAGACTGGATATGTAAGCAGCCCCCAGCATTTTGCTGCAAACAGGAAATGTACCTCAGCCTTAATGACAGACACTATCTCAGAGTAAAGGGCTGGAAAACAATTTTCCAAGCAAATAGTTGCAGGAACCAAGCTGGCTTAGCCATTCTAAAATCGAATAAAATCAACTTTCAACCAAAAGTTATCAAATAGAATAAGGAAGGACACTTCATACTCATCAAAGGAAAAAAATCTACCAAGAAAAACTCTCAATTCTGAACATCTATGCTCCAAATGCAAGGGCACCCACATTCATAAAAGAAGCTTTATTAAAGCTCAAAGAACACATTGCATTTTACACAATAATAGTGGGAGTCTTCAATACCTCATTCTCATCAATGGACAGATCATGGAAACACAAACTAAACAGAGATACATTGAAATAACAAGTTATGGACCAAATGGATTTATCTATAGAATATTTTATCCTAAAAGAATATACCTTCTTCTCAGCACATCATGGTACCTTCTCCAAAACTGACCATATAATTGGTCACAAAACAAGCCTCAACAGATACAAGAAACTTGAAATAATCCCATGCATCCTATCAGACCAACATGGACTAAGGCTGGTTGGTCTTCAATAGCAAAAAAAGAAAAAGAAAAAGAAACAGAAAACTCACATACACATGGAAGCTGAACAATCCCCTACTCAGTGATAACTTGGTCAAGGAAGAAAGAAAGGAAGAAATGAAAGACTTTTTAAAATTTAATGAAAATGAAGGCACAACATACCCAAACTTATGGGACACAATGAAAGCAGTGCTGAGAGGAAAACTCATAGCTCTGAATGCCTCCAAATAGAAACTAAAGAGAGCATACGCTAACAACTTAACAGCACAGCTGAAGGCTCTATAACAAAAATAAGCAAATACACCCAAGAGGAGTAGATGGCAGGAAATAATCAAACTCAGGGTTGAAATCAACCAAGTAGAAACAAAAAAAAAAAAAACTATTCAAAGAATCAACAAAACCAGGAGCTGGTTCTTTGAAACAATCAATAAGGTAGATAAATCCTTAGCCAGACTAACCAGAGGGTACAGAGACAGTATCCAAATTAACAAAATCAGAAATGAAAAAGAACATATACTAACAGGAACTGAGAAAATTCAAAAAAATCATCAGATCCTACTACAAAAGCCTATCTATACTCATTGAAACTGAAAAATCTGGATGAAATGGACAATGTTGTAGACAGATAACAAATACCAAAATTAAATCAGGATCAGACAAACCATCAAACAGTCACATAACCCCTAAAGAAATAGAAGCAATCATTAATAGTCTCTCAACCAACAAAAGCCTAGGACTAGATGGGTTTTGTGCAGAATTCTATCAGACCTTCAAAGAAGACCTAATACCAATACTCTTCAAACTATTCCACAAAATAGAAACAGAAGGAACACTACCCAATTCATCCTATAAAGCCACAGTTATGCTGCATATTCTCCCTTGGAGATGAAACATTTTCTGTCTCATCAGGAACTTTTCACAATTTCCTTTCATACAGGACTTCATAAGAGATTTTTTTCTACTTTTATGTTTAATATTCCAAATGTTTTAAAAACTGGTTGAGTGCATATTACTTTTAGCTTCAAAAGATATCATGTATATGTAAGAGGTATTTAACTATTATAAATTATTTTTATGACTTAAAAAGAAAGAAGAATTATTTTAGGTAACATTAACTTTGAACAGTCCAAAACAGTGAAACAAACATATACCATTTAAAATTTAAGAAGACTGATACACAGTGCTATTATTGATACTGTAAATTAATTTTCCTGGTTCTTGTAGTGGGATACCTATTCAGACAGGTCTGATGGATTGGACTACATTTGTCTTTTGAGGTAAAGTGGAGATCAGATGTGCGAAGAGAGGCTGGAAAGTTCCAGTCTGCCATCTCCATAACAGCAGCAACAGTTGCAAAGGCAGGAGCAGCAGCAGCAGCAGCAGCAGCAGCAGCAGCAGCAGCAGCAGCAGCAGCAGCAGGGGACTGGGCCTGTCTGGAGCGAGAGCTGAATCCATCTTTTATCATGCCCACATGTGCTTTCACATTGCCAGATCCTGCCTGGATGAGCTGATCTGTAAGGTCCTGATGATTGGAGCCATAGGAAATAGGGACCTTGTTGTGACAATGAGTTATTTTGTTATTTCTCTGGGGTCACAATCAGGAGGGTCACTACTGTATTAACAGTTCCTTGCCCAAAGTCAGTTTGTAAGCATTTTTATTAGCATGGTTTTAGTGACAACTGTCCAAACAAGCCAGCCAAGTGACCAAAACATGATAAAGCCTTTTGAAAAGACAGGCCACTGGCCTCTTTTAAGGGTCTCAGTGACTGGGAAAGGAGGACAGGGAACTTCCTTCCTCCTGCCCCAGTTTCTCTCCTTGGAATTTCTTGTATATTGTAAATCTTTTGAGAAATATCTAATAATTTGGACCTATTTATATTCTTAAATCCTTTTAACTTCTGAAATTGTTTCCTGGTATCTGAGGCTGCCTGTATAACAAAAACAATAGTCTTTAGCAACTGTCTTTAATCCTTTTTTTTTTTTTTTTAAAGGATTAAAAATTTGCCAGGCTACATATGTAGCTGGAGCCATGGGTCCCTCCATGTGTACCCAGCTACATATGTAGCAGAAGATGAACATTTCAGACATCAATGAGAGGAGAGACCATTGGTGCTGTGAAGGCTTGATTCTCCAGAATAGGGGAATGCAGGTCAGGAAACTGGGTGGGGCATGAGCAGGACAGGGGGATGGGCAGAGGGGTAACTCGGAAAGCGGATACCATTTGAAATGTAAATAAAGCAAATATCTAATAAAAATAAATTTGCCAGGCCAGTTAAAATAGCCCAAAAGTTTCATTTCCTTGATCAGTGTTGGACAGAATGGAAAAACCATTTTATCCAGGCTGAATTATATAGCAGGGATTCTCCTGCCTAATACCTCCTGTTTCTACTTATTCAGTGAATGGTGGGTTTTTCTTTTATTTATTTATTTATTTTTATTGATAAATTTTTTATTTACATTTCAATGATTTCCCCTTTTCTGGGTCCCCACTCCCTGCAAGTCCCATAAGCCCTCTTCCACCCCCCTGTTCTTCCATCCACCCCTTCCCACTTCCCTGTTTTGGAATGCCCCTATACTCTTGCACTGAGTCTTTCCAGAACCAGGGGCCACTCCTCCGTTCTTTTTGGACATCATTTAATTTGTGGATTATGTCCTGGGTATTCAAAGTTTCTAGGCTAATATCCACTTATCAGTGAGTGCATACCATGATTGATCTTTTGAGACTGTGTTACCTCACTTAGTATGATGTTCTCCAGCTCCCTCCATTTGTCTAAGAATTTCATGAATTCATTGTTTCTAATGGCTGAAGAGTACTCCATTGTGTAAATATACCACAGATTTTGTACCCAATGGTGGGTTTTTCAATTGTACAGTTCATTGGCTAAAATGCAGACATAAACCATGGAAACAGTAAGGATTGAAACTTCCGCTATTCTCCTGAGCTTGGCTAGATGGGGAGCTACTTTCCCCTTCCTGAGGGCACAACAGGCTGTATAGAGAAGGCTGGGGAGTTAGAGGAGAGAGTGTGCAGTTAGGATATGCAAGGCAATACAATATTGATATCCTTCGGTACCCAATAATGGTTGCTTCTACACGTGCAACCATAGTCAAGCCTAAACGGTGTCCAAGAGAGATAGAATGTGTAGTACATAAGAAGGTGACTCACCTAAAGAGGTAAATGTGTGCTCATTCATTGAAGCAGAAGTCTAGTAACTAGGTGTGAAAAAATATTTTAAGACGTGAGAAAATGATGGAAAGAATATAAAACTGGATCAGGCTAAGCTTATCAATGTGTGTCCTGACGATTTGAATGAGAATGGTTTGAACATAGGTTCACATATTTGAATGTTTGTTTCCCAGTTGGTAGACTATTTAGGAAACATTAGAACATGGAGAAGGTGCGGTATTGTTGGGGAAAGTGTGGCAGGCCAAGTTTCGCTCTCTCTGACTTCATGTTAAAATCAGATATAAGCTTTGGCTACAACTTCAGCACCATGACTGCCTACTAACATAATTCCCACATTGATGTTTATGGACTAACCCCTCTGTAAAGATGACTAAGTTCACCTGAGGGAGGAATTTACTAAAGTACCTAATTTTTTACTATTAGCCTTTCTCACACCCTTCCCTTAAGAGACCCTTAACCTTTTACATAGCTGATAGAGCGGTGAAATGGAAACACTCAAACTCTCTGGAGTCTGTTTGATACAGATTCTGAATTGACACTTAATACTGGGGCTCTTATATTTATTCATCTTTCAGGCTTTCTGGGTTTCTCTTCTGACTTACCTGATCCTGCCTCCCTTTTTCTTTCCTCCTCCCCTTTCCCACCCAGGTTCCTCCCTCCTTCTGCCTTCCATTATTATTTTGTTCCTCCTTCAAAGTGGGATTGAAGCCTCCAAAAGTTTGCCTTCCTTCTTGTTAAACTTTATATGGTCTGTGAGAGTTGTATCACAGGTATCCTGAGCTTGTTTGGCTAATATCCACTTATCAGTGAATATATGCCATGTAGTTCCTTTGGGTCTGAGTTACCTCACTCAGGATCCAATACAAAGAATCAACGAAATACCAAGAACCAACGAAATACCAAGAATCAACAAAACCAAGAGCTGGTTCATTGAGAAAATCAGCAAGACAGACAAACCCTTAGCCAATCTAACGTAAAGACAAAGAGACAGTATTCAAATAAACAAAATAAGTATTGAAAATGGAGATATAACAAGTGACACTGAAGTAATTCAAAGAATCATTAGGTCTTACTTGAAAGCCTGAACGCCACAAAATTGGAAGGCCTTAATGAACTGGATGATTTTCTAAACAGATACCACTTACCAAAAATTAAACCAAGATCAAGTAAACTATTTAAACAGTCAGTAGCCAGAAGCTGGAAAGAACCCAGGTGTCCCTCAACAGAGGAACGGATAAAAAAAAAATGTGGTATATTTACACAATGGAGAACTATTCAGTCATTAGAAACAATGAATTCATGAAATTCTTAGACAAATGGATGGAGCTGGAGAACATCATACTAAGTGAGGCAACCAAGTCTCAAAAGATCAATCATGGTATGCACTCACTGATAAGTGGATATTAGCCTAGAAACTTGGAATACCCAAGACATAATCCACATATTAAATGATGTCTAAGAGGAACGGAGGAGTGGCCCCTGGTTCTGGAAAGACTCAGTGCAGCAGTATAGGGGAATACCAGAACAGGGAAGTGGGCAGGGGTGGATGGGGAAATAGGGGGAGGGAAGAGGGCTTATGGGACTTTTGGGGAGTGGGGAGCCAGAAAAGGGGAAATCATTTGAAATGTAAATAAAAAATATATCGAATAAAAAAGATGAAAGAACAATAAAAACAATATTAAGAATAAAACTTAAAAAAAAACCCAACAGTCTAATAGCACGCAAAAAAAAAAAAAAAAAAAAAAAAAAAAAGTAGCAGTCATTAAAAGTCTCCCAAACAGGCCTTATAGCCTCCTCTTGACCTGTATTCCAATTTGGGCCTGTCACTAGGCCTCCTTTCCTTCAGGATCTTTTCAATTTTTGTCCCTGCAGTTATTTAAGACAGGAACAATTCTTGGTTAGAATTTCTGACTGTGGGATGGCAACCCCATCCCTCTACTTGATTCCCTGTCTTTCTACTAGAAGTGAACTTTACAAGTTCTCTCTCCCCACTGTAAAGTATGTCACCTAAGGTCCCTCCCTTTGAATCCTGAGAGTTTCCTCTCACCTCCCAGTTCTCTGGTACATTCTAGAGAGTAGTCCCACTTCCCAAGGTTGCCTTTTTCCATCTTTTGGGTATATCTCCAAGAATGGAATAGCTGGGTCTTCAGGTGTTATCTATTTCCAGTTTTCTGAGGAATTGCCAGACTGACTTTCAGAATGGTTGTACCATTTTGTAAACCCACTAGCAATGGAGGAGTGTTCCTCTGTTTCCACATCCTTTCCAACATGTACTGTCACTTGAGTTTTTGATCTTAGCCATTCTGATTGGCTAGGTAGAATCTCAGGGTCATTTTGATTTGCATTTCCCTGATCACTAAAGACTTTGAACATTTCTTTAAGTGCTTCACAGACATTTGAGGTTACTCCATTGTGAATCAGGGTGATTTTGGCCTCCTAGAATGAGTTTGACAGTGCTCCTTCTGTTTCTATTTTATGAAATAGTTTGAGGAGCATTGGAATTAGGACTTCTTTGAAAGTCTCATAGAATTCTGCACTAAACCCATCTGGCCCTGAACTTTTTTTTTTAGTTGGGAAACTTTTTTTTTATAAATATCATGATTTTCTTATGAATATTTTATGCCCAGCTTTATCATACCAACATACATTTACATAGGGAGTTGTGTTTATGACTCTTTTCTTTTCTTTCCTTTTTTATTTAATCTATTTTTACAGTCAAGTACTGATCCCCCCTCCTGGTCCACCCTGTGACCTAGTCATTCTAAGCTCCTACCTGTAAGGACACCACAGCATCAGTAATAGTGTCAGGCCTTGGAGCCTCCAGTACTCAAAGTTCTAGCTGGACAACAAAAGGAGACCAAGGGGATGCAAATTAGAAAGGAAGAAATCAAAGTATCACTATTTGTGGATGATATGATAGTATATATAAGTGACCCTGAAACTTCTACTAGAGAACTCCTACAGCTGATAAACACACTTAGCAAAGTGACTGGATACAAATTTTACTTAAATCAATATCCATCATTTATACAAATGATAAATTGGTCAATAAAGAAATCAGGGAAACAAGTGAAAGATTTGTATGACAAGAACTCCAACTCCTTGAAGAAATTGAAGAGGGTATTAGAAGATCAAAGATCTCCCATGCTCATAGATATATAGGATTAACAAGGGAAAATGGCCATCTTACCAAAAGCAATCTACAGATTCAATGCAATCTCCATCAAAATTCCAACACAATTTTTATAGACCTTGAAAGAGCAATCTTTAACTTCATATGGAAAAATAAAGATCCTAGGATAGCCAAAACAATCCTGAACACAAAAAATAGAACTATGGGAGAATCACTATTCCTCACCTCAAGCAGAGCAATAATGATAAAAACTCAATGGTATTGATCAATGGAACCAAAGTGAAGACCCAAAGATAAACCCACACTCCTATGGACTTGATTTTTGATAAAGAAGCCAAAACTATACAATGGAAAATGAAAGCATCTTCAAGAAATGGTGCTGGGCTAACTGAATGTCTACATGTAGGAGAATGGAAATAGACCCATACTTACCATCCTGCAAAAAAATCAAGTCCAAGTGGATGAAGGACCTCAATGCAAAACTGAATAAATTAAATCTCATAGTAGGGAAAGTGGGAAATACACTTGAATGCATTGGTACAGGAGGCAATTTCCTGAGCAGAACATCAATGGCTCAGGCTCTAAACTAACAACTGATAAATGAGACCTCATGCGAGTACAAATCTTTTGTAAGGCAAGGGGCACTGTCAATAGAATAAATTGGCAGCCCACAGGTTGGGAAAGAGCCTTTATCATCCCTACATCTAACAGAGCTAATATCCAAAATTCCACTCTTAGATTCCATTCTAATGGGTTCATTAGAGTGGCTAAGGTAAAAATCTCAAGAGAGCACATGTTGGCAAGGATGAGAAGCAAGGGGGAATACTCCATTGCTGATGGGAGTGCAAACTCATACAACCACTCTGGAAATCAATTTGGCAGCCTTTCAGAAAACTGGAAATAGTTGTACCTCAAGAAACAGCTATAGCACTCCTGGGAATATACTCAAAAGATGCTACAAAATCTCACAAAGACACCTGCTCAATTGTGCTCATAGCAGCTTTATTCATAATAGCCAGAAACTTCAAACAACATATAAGTCCTTCAACTGAAGAATGGATACAGAAAATGTGGTTCATTTACAAAATGGGATACTATCCAGCTATAAAAAATGAGGACATCATGAATTTTGCAGGCAAATGGATGGAACTAGAAAAGATCATGCTTAGTGAGGTAACCCAGATGCAAAAGTACATGCATGGTATATACTCAATTATAAGTAGATAGTAGCCATAAAATACAGGCACCATGTTATATTTCACAGACCCAAAGATGCTAAACAAGAAAAAAGGCCCAAGAGAGGAAGCTTGAATATCACTTAGAAGGGGAATAAAATAGTCATAATAGGCAGATGGAGTGAGGGAACTGGGAGGAAGTGGGCATGGGGAAGGAAATAGGTGTTTCAGGATCAGGTGTGGGGAAGGACAGAAGAGATGACTAGATGCCCATGGAAATAAATGGAAATCTGCAACTGACAGGGATGAGGGTGTAGGGGGCATCTTCTGGAAGATACAGAGACCTGACATAAGGAAGACTCCAAGAATCAATGTTGATGACCTTACCTGTGACTCACTACATGAACCTGAAGAGGCCATTCCTGTAGCTGAGCAGGAACCGCAGTGGAGTAATAGACATCAACTCATCCACAAAATTTTCAACCTGTCTTTGTCTACAAGAAATGCAGCCAGGAGGGATGGAGCAGAGACTGAGGGAATGACCAATCAATACCCAGCACAGCTTGAGATTCATCCCATGGACAAGCACCAATCCCTAACACTATTGATAGTACTCTGTTATGCTTGCAGACAGGAGAATATTGTCCTCTGAGAGGCTCTACTCAGCTGCTGACTCTGACAAATAGACACCCAGAGCCGAACAGTGGGTGGAGCTTGGGGACTCTGGAAGAATAGGAAGGATTGAGGGCCCTCAAGTGTATAGGATCTCCACAGGAAAACCGTCAGAGTCTACTAATCTGGACCATTGGGGCTCTCAGAATATGAACCACTAACCAAAGAACATAAATGGGCTGGACCTAGGCCTCTAAGCACATATGTAGCAGATATGCAGTTTGACTTTCATGTGGGTCCTGAACAACTAGAACAGGGGCTATCCCAAAAGCTACAGTCTGTACATGGGATATATTCTACTATCTGGGCTGCTTTGTCTGCCCTCAATGGGAAAGAAAGTGCCTAACCTCTTAGAGACTTTAAGGGCCAGGGTGTGGAGTATAGCCTGGGGGACGCCTACCCACTCAGAGAAGGGGGGAAATCAAGGAAGGATTGTGGGAGGAGGTAACCAGGAATGGGGCAGTGAATAGGACAAAAAGTGAGTAAGTAAAACAAAAAATAAATTAAAACTGTACCTATTATTACATTTTATTATTTTCCTTTGAGAAATAGATATTGCCATTAAATTTCATTTTCTCTTTATTTTTGAGATTATATTACAATTACATCATTTCTGTCTTTTCTTTCTCCTTTGATAATATCTAGATTATTATCTAGTACCAGGAACACTAGTCCACTAGAAGGAACCAGATAGGCATCAGCACAAATGCTCTTTTGATTTACTGGTCTGGCATTTTTATTGTTGTATATTCTTGGGTGTGGTTAACTTCTGGCTGAAGTTTACCATCCAGTGTCTCTCATATGGCTTAATTTGTAAGCAGATAATGCTAGAATTTGGTTTTATTATGAATTTTTTTCTCCATTTTGACTTAATGTTTTGCTGGCTATAGTAGTCTGGAATGGCCAACTGTCCATACTTTTAGAGTTTATACATCTATCCAGGCCCATCCAGCTTTTTACATCTACACTGAGAAGTGAAGTTTTATTCCAGCAGGTCTGCCTTTATATGTTGCTTGGTTTTCTTCCCTTGCAACTTTTAATATTTTTGTCCACTATACCTTTATATGCTGTGGAGAATTTCTTTTCCCAATCCAGTTTACTTGTAGCCCTTCCTGCTTCTTGTACCCTGACAGACAACTTCTTTAGATTAGGAATTTTTCTATGATTTTGAAAATATTTTGTGCGTTCGACATGGGTTTCTTCTTCTTTTATTCCTATTTTTCATAGATTTGTTCTTTTCACTGTCTCATATTTTCTGAATGTTTTGTGCCTGGAGTTTTTATATTTAACATTTTCTTTGACCAAAGTTTCCATTTCTTCTATCTTGTCTTCAATACCTGATACTCTCTCTTCCATCTCTTGTATTTTCTTAGTGAGGCTTGCCAGTGACATTCCTGAATTTTTCATTTCCAGATTTCCCTCAGTTTGCTTTTTTATTTTTCTCAATTGAATCAATTTCCACTTTTATGCCTTGAGCTGTTTTCTTCTCCACTTTTATGCCTTGAGCTGTTTTCTTCTCAGGTGTAGGATATGGGATTGCTTTCAACATTTCACAGCACTTAACTTTGATTTGTCTTGAGCTCTGGCAAGGGCATGATTTTGCCACCTGAAGAAAGCTTACCTTTGCAATTCCTGGAACTCTTGACAGGGAATAAAAATGCCAGATCGTGAAAGGCTGAAGCAGTTGCTGCCAGTCAGTATTGCTGTTCTTTTGAGATATCCTGATAATGAAGTTTGGACTTGCCTCAAGGAACTGGATGCCCTTAATCAGCAGGAAGTAGTCTAATGACTTGGCATTCCCTTTCCTCTCTGACCTTCTTCCTCTCCTGCCTAGTACTGGGGGACTGGAAGAGTAGAGAAGAGTGGTAGGTAGAATCCAATTATTTAGTCACATGTACGGATACAGAGTCATCCCTACATCTTAGTCCTAGACTGTCTTCCCCGTTTTTATCAGGCTTATTTGGGGGATGGTGATCACTCAGGCATATATTCTCCTTAACTTCACTGAACTGTTTCTTTGTATTTTCTTCAAACTACTTGGATCCTTTGGTAAAGTATATGATTATTACCTCAAAGTCTGTGTTCTAGTGTTCATCCAGGCAATTCTCATTAGAAAATAGTTCTATAGGACTAATAAACTTTAATAGTATTAATTTTTCATATTGTTGGTATTTTTATTTTTGTAATAAAATCTGGGAATGTGGACTTCTTTTGATTGCATGGGTAAGTTCAGTCTAGAGGCTAGAAATGGTTTATGTACAATAAAGTTAGGTAGACTGAGGAGACTGGGCTGGTGTAAAGGATGTACCTCCTGGTCAAAGCCTGTAGTGTGGGGGTGAATCTGGCTGAGTGGAAAGGTGGCATTTTCTTTCTGCTGTCTGTAGATCCATCGACAGCATCAGGTCTCCCCCTACACGGTGATGTGATGTTTCCTACCATGACGATAATGCACTAAACCTCTAGAACTGTAAGCCAGCCCTAATTAAGACACCTACCTAGAAGTGTGATGCAAGCAAGTGGTGGTAAGACTAGGGCTGGCACTGGATGTAAGACCAAGACTAGATCTGCTGGACTGGGGAGAAGGCATGGCTAGACCCCAAAATAGTAATTAGGTTCTCAGGCTAGGTGAAGAGGTTGGATGAAATGCCTCGTTTTATGAATTACTAAATCCCCAAAGTGCCTATTAAAAGACACACAATTGAAAAATATTAAGTTCACATTTCATGGGCTGGAGAGATGGTTAATTTGATAAAGTGCCCGATGTACAAGCATGAGGATCTCTGGCACCTTTGTAAAAGCTGGGCATGGCCATGTATATCTGTAATTTTAGCACTGAAAGACAAGTGGGAAACATAGGTTACATTGTGAGTTCTAGGCAATATATAAAGAATAGGACCTTGTCTTAAAACTACTAAATATAAAAACAAAAGAGAAACCCAAAAGAGATAGACACGGTGGGCACATGCCTATAATTTCAGCTCTTGTTGTTGTTTATACTTTTTTATTTTGGTTGGTAGTCATAATTTTTTTTTCCAAACAGAGTTTTGCTATGTAGACCAGGCTGGATTAGAACACAGAAATCTGTCTGCCATCTCCAATATAAATATTTATATGATACACAAAGGAAGACAATGTGACTGGTAATTAAGAAAAGAAAAAAAACATAAATAGATCCAGCCATTGTTAATAATCAGGAATACAGAACATTTTTAACATGTGCAAATCTCAGTAGAACTAATATAATTCAAATAGATAATAAGCAGCAACAATAAAAAAATGAACCCTAGAATGGAAAATAATTACATCTTTATCTATGAGCAAATGCCATTTAAATTCAAGATGATACTTTAGAATTATTAAAACACTAAAAATTATAAAGTGTCAGTGTCATCAAAGGAGGAAACAGAGATACTTGGTAGCTGTGAAATGTAAAACAGTATCATATTAGTACTCAAGAAAACACTCCAGCAATTTAAAAAAAATAACTAAAGTACACTTGTTATGTATTCTAATATAATCCTGGGTATTTCTTATTAAAGAAATTAAAGTTTACACAAAACCTTGTACCAATAAGAACTGAGAATTGAGAGTAGCCCAAATATGCTCCAATGGATGACCATTAAATAGTCTGGCAATAATATAGAATAAAATTTCATTTGTAAATAAAAAAAGAGGAAGCAATTCTATATTAGCTGGTTGATGAAGCAAAAGGCACTATGTGTAATGTAGAGTCAGTTTAGAGGATTATATGACATATAATTCTATACTATATTCCTGGAATGGAAAAACTATGGATGAGAAGAGATTAGCATTTTCAAGTTGTTAAATATGAGACTGTATGAATAAATAAAAGGACATAGTGTGAAGCATTTTCTTCGTGAAAATACAAAGTTCTGTATCTTAAATACATTATACATACAAATGAAATAAAATATCACAGAATTACAAACATACATACGTGGTAAACATGGAATTGTATAACCTAGATAAGATTATATTATCACTGGCAATTTCCTAATTCTAATATTTTAATATAGCTACATAAAGTATTGCAGCTTGGAAAAAACAGGTGAAAAGTGAATGGGATTTCATACTACTTTGGCAACTTCCTACAGTGTACATAATTATTTCAAAGCAAAAAGTTCAAAATAAAGAAAAATGCAAAGAACAAAATAAAAGCCCCTTTCATCTTTTAATTAGTAACTTCCCTCATTCTTTAGGGATAAATTCCAAGATCTCCATTATATAACTGAACATAATATATAACTGAACCATATGTGTGTGTATACATGTATGTTTACACATATGTACACAAATTTACAGCTTCTCTTAAAGCCATATAATGTAGCTGTAACTGTTAGTTTGAATTAAAATCAAAACCAACATGACTTTTTTTCTTCTTCATAATACCATGAAGAGACTTGTTCCTCCCAACTTCAGCAAATGATATTTTTTCCTTCATCAAGTCATGAACTTTTACATGAGGTTTTATATGAAAGACCTAATTTATGGCATTTCTTTAGCATATCTAAATTGCCAGCATTATTGCATTTGTGATTTTAAGCCACATCCAGTAAAGAAAAAGAGTTTCTTAACAATGATACAAGATTTCATTAAAAGACTCAATTAAAACTTACCAATTGTGGGGCTCTGGTATTTTTCATTTAATGTTTTTAGACCACCACAGCTGACTGTGTGTTTTCTTTTTAAAAGTATTTATTTACTGCTTAGTATTACTTATAACCTAAATACTTGGGAGAATTCTCCAATGCACTGTAAAAATTAAAACAACAACAAAACTTTCTCATCTGTTACACCATACCTGTCTTTGACAGAACTGGCAAGGGATGATATACTGAGGATGCACATTATTTGTCATCATTTCAAGCTTTAGGTAAGGAAACAATACGCCATGCTTTCTTGGTTTACAATCCCTTCTTTAATCCTACTCATGTTTTCAGTCTTCGTTATTTCAAAGGGTAAATGTTAACTAGTGGAATTTAAATACCTTCAAAATATTAATTTTTACCTTAGATAACTTTCTTTATTGAAACCATTTCTCTAAGGTTAATAGTCTGAGAAGGTAATTTCAGCAAGTCTAAGCTTTTCTCTTAACTGTCTTCTATACATGTGCATTCATGAACCTCCACTCTATGAATTATTATTTGGTATTATTTGCTTCTCATAATACCATGGATACTTCATAACTTATTGGTAGAGAGAAACTACAGAAAAAGATATTTTCCATATGGGGCTATATCATACTTTTTTAAAGGATTTAATCATGATCTGTATGTAACTTTTTTCTAGTAGCAGCAACATCAATCATTCAATATTTACTAAAATGTCTTCCTTGTTGATTATAGATTCCCATAAGTAAATACTCTATTTCTCTATTAATCTGAGTTATTTCTTTAATTACTGTTACTGAGTTTGATATCCAACAACTTATAGTTGAAGTCTACAGCTCCACCATTGAAACAGTTTTCCTTAAATTCCTTCTTGATATATTTTAAACTTTTAATTACCATCTTTTCTTCTGGTTCCGCCCCATTTCTTCTAAAAAAATAAGTTATTTTAGTATTCATCAAGTATTATTTTACAAACTAATTTGACCCTGGGTATTATTCAGGTCAATATTTCCTTCCTTTAAATCCTAGTAGGCATCTTGAAACCATCCCTTATAACCATCCTTTATCTACACAGAAATCTAAATTGAAACTTTATAATCATTTGCATGACAATCGAAAAAGATACAGATTTATATTTTGGATTTCAGTCTCTTCTTCAGATATAGGTTTTAAAAAGATCACATTCCAATAAAAAGGCTAAATATCTGCCCAATGCTAATTTTACTACTAATTATAAATTTCTCTAAATGAAAAACCAAAGATCCTAATTATAATGTACAGTAATTTTTATGTTATTAATTATATCTCCTTTTGGTTTACAGACTTTGCAATCTTATTTAGGAGCATTAATGTTTATCTCTATTATCACATTTACTTATTATGTACGTATATAGGCATATGGAGATCAAGGTCAAAGGATAACTGGTAGGAATCTTTTCTTTCTACTATGTGGATCCAACATATTGAACTCAGATAACTGTCAGGGCTGGCAGCAAGTAATTTACACTCCTGAGCAATGGCATCAGCCTTAACCTTTATTTTATAAAGAACAAAATGGTAGCATATTTGCAAATAATCTCTCTCTTTCACTGGCAATTAAAAATTCTAATCTCAGAGACCAGACTTGATGAAATTATTATAAGCATATATGATAGATCTGTTAATATTCATCTGGCCAGAATCAAATACATACCCATTGATTTTGTGTGTGTTTGTCAGGATACAGGGAGTCAAAATTTAAGCCATCAAAGAACTCAGATGATTTCAGGCAGGCTCCTATTTACAGAGAATATTCTTCAACAACAACAACAACAACAACAACAACAACCAACAAATTTGAAGCACTATAAGAAATGTATTAATATAATAAAACTTGTTTTAAGCCCTGATTGAAAGTGATTTGTTGACCAGTGCTGATTACTGTGAGCCATGGAAAATATCTCTCATAAAAGTACTCATATCAAAAGATGTTTTTAAAAGAACATACCATGTTTAAGGCCAAGAATAGAGACTACTCGGTGTACTTCAGGCTTTCTTTGATAAAGTAGCAAACACTACAATGGCATTATCCTTTGGTTTTATTTTCTGGATAGAGAAGAGTCTAGACATAATGTTTTTAGATGGTCTTCTTAATAACATCCTTTAAGAAAATTTATCAGATGGCTTATTACATTTCTCCTGATATCATCTTTCATTAATGTCATTGTCAGCCTTGATTAACTGATTCAAATTTTCACAGTATAATAAGCAACTTTTGTGAATTGTTTCCCAGTCCCTGAGGATCACAATCATCACAGAAGATCTGTATCCATTCATTGAAAATCTCTCGATAGCAGTGGCGTTCTTTCACTGGTAACAGGGCAAGGAACAGTGTCATAGAGGGTTAATCCATGTAAATTGGCTTCTACCCGTAAAGTAATTTTCTGAAACAGAAAAGAAAATTATATAGAGTTTTGTCCTTATGAGACTATCTTTTCATTGTGCTTCACAGGATCCCTTATGCAGTCAGAGAAACAAATTTATCTAATGGGGAGGGAACAGGAAGTCCCTGCCACAGGCACCATCCTGAGCACCCAGTGAAATGGAAAAACCATGTTCTTTTTTTTTTTTTCCTTTTTTCTTATTTATAGGTTATTTTTATTCCTATGTCAAATGATTTTTTTCTTTTTTTTAAATTTATTGACATATTTATTTACATTTCAAATGATTTCCCCTTTTCTGGACCCCCACTCCCCGAAAGTCCCATCAGTCCCCCTCCCTCCCCCTGTTTTCCCACCCAACCCTTCCCACTTCCATGTTCTGATTTTCCTCTATACTGCTTCACTGAGTCTTTTCAGAACAAGGGGCCACTCCTCCGTTCTTGTACCTCATTTGATGTGTGGATTATGTTTTGGGTATTCCAGTTTTCTAGGTTAATATCCACTTATTAGTGAGTGCATACCATGATTCACCTTTTGAGTCTGGGTTACCTCACTTAGTATGATGTTCTCCAGCTCCATCCATTTGCCTAAGGATTTCATGAATTCATTGTTTCTAATTGCTGAATAGTACTCCATTGTGTATATATACCACATTTTTTGCACCCACTCTTCTGTTGAGGGATACCTGGGTTCTTTCCAACTTCTGGCAATTATAAATAGGGCTGCTATGAACATAGTGGAACATGTATCCTTATTACATGTTGGGGAATCTTTTGGGTATATGCCCAGGAGTGGTATAGCAGGATCTTCTGGAAGTGAGGTGCCCAGTTTTCTGAGGAACCGCCAGACTGTTTTCCACAGTGGTTGTACCAATTTGCAACCCCACCAGCAGTGGAGGAGTGTTCCTCTTTCTCCACATCCTCACCAACACCTGCTGTCTCCTGAATTTTTAATCTTAGCCATTCTGACTGGTGTAAGGTGAAATCTCAGGGTTGTTTTGATTTGCATTTCCCTAATGACTAATGAAGTTGAGCATTTTTTAAGATGCTTCTCCGCCATCTGAAGTTCTTCAGGTGAGAATTCTTTGTTTAACTCTGTACCCCATTTTTTAATAGGGTTGTTTGGTTTTCTGGAGTCTAACTTCTTGAGTTCTTTATATATATTGGATATTAGCCCTCTATCTGATGTAGGATTGGTGAAGATCTTTTCCCAATTTGTTGGTTGCCAATCTGTCCTTTTGATGGTGTCCTTTGCCTTACAGAAACTTTGTAATTTTATGAGGTCCCATTTGTCAATTCTTGATCTTAGAGCATATGCTATTGGTGTTCTGTTCAGAAACTTTCTCCCTGTACCGATGTCCTCAAGGGTCCTCCCCAGTTTCTTTTCTATTAGCTTCAGAGTATCTGGCTTTATGTGGAGTTCCTTGATCCATTTGGATTTGAGCTTAGTACAAGGAGACAAGGATGGATCAATTCCTATTCTTCTGCATGCTGACCTCCAGTTGAACCAGCACCATTTGTTGAAAAGGCTATCTTTTTTCCATTGGATGTTTTCAGCCCCTTTGTCGAGGATCAAGTGGCCATAGGTGTGTGGGTTCATTTCTGGATCTTCAATCCTGTTCCATTGATCTGCCTGCCTGTCACTGTACCAATACCATGCAGTTTTTAACACTATTGCTTTGTAGTATTGCTTGAGGTCAGGGATACTGATTTCCCCAGAATTTCCTTTGTTGCTGAGAATAGTTTTAGCTATACTGGGTTTTTTGTTATTCCAGATGAATTTGGTAATTGCTTTCTAACTCTGTGAAGAATTGAGTTGGATTTTGATGGGTATTGCATTGAATCTGTATATTGCTTTTTGGCAAAATGGCCATTTTAATTATATTGATCCTGCCGATCCATGAGCATGGGAGGTTTTCCCAGTTTTTGAGGTCTTCTTCCATTTTCTTCTTCAGGGTCTTGAAGTTCTTGTCATACAGATCTTTCACATGTTTGGTAAGAGTCACCCCAAGATACTTTATACTGTTTGTGGCTATTGTGAAGGCGGTCATTTCCCTAATTTCTTTCTCAGCCTGCTTATCCTTTGAGTATAGGAAGGCCATTGACTTGCTTGAGTTGATTTTATAACCTGCCACTTTGCTGAAGTTGAAAAACCATGTTCTTGCCTCACTAAGTTTCCTATTTTTCTTTTGTAATTTCTTTTTTTTTCCACAGTAAAGCCATGTGTTAGGTCTAGGTCTAGGTGAATAAACAGATTACAGAATTTCTTCAGATATGCTTTGCAATTCCATTATCAAGGCTGAAGCTTACTTGCAACACACAACTTCCACAAATCCAGGCACAATTTCACCAGAAGTTACTCTTATATCACTTTTTTTGGTGCCAGATTTTAAAATGCTAATTTTCTAAATGGACAGGGAATCTGTCAATGAAATATTCTGTTATCCTACATGAGGAAGTTCTACTGAACAAAATTGAAACTATTTTATTACCTGAAAATCACGAATATAAGTCAGGAAAAATCCAAAAAAGGAAAATGACATAGACCATTCGGCTGCAGTAGTAACCATGTGAAGCACATAACCCTGAAGTTAAAGAGAAAAACGAAGGTCATTTTGTTACATCCTATTCATATAATCTGTTAGGTATTAAGTAAAGCAACATCAAATTTTTATAAACCAATCTTCCTTCTGAAATCATTCCTTGACTTTTGAACATGTCTTGAGAATTGCAGTAGAATTTTACTAGAGAATTGCTACTAGAAACTCCTCCTGACCCATAGTAGATGTCTTTGTTTCACATACAACAAATACAATTTCCACTAAATAACCAAGACAAAATAGAAACTACATTCTACAGTCAAGGAGTTACCCCCCCACCCCGCCACTCCCTCCAGCCACAAGATTAATAAATCAACATCTGTCATCCTTACTTAAGAGGCTGAAGGAAGATCACAAATTTAAGGTCAGTCGGACCACTGAGTGAAATGAAAAAATACTCACACCTACACACACACACACACACACACACACACACACACACACACACAGAGCAATTCATAAAATGACACTAGGAAGGTCAAGAATACTCTTAGTAAACTTTCATAAAGGCTATTCTTCATTGAAGTTAAGCTCTGGTTCTTTCTACCAGCTCCATGCTCAAAAGAATAAGACTTGGATTCACAATATATTTACAAGTGCCTTGGCCATACAGCTAGGGTCACTCTGACTTGATCATAACTAAAGATAACCTGCTTATATTGTTATATCCTGCCACGTAGCTGATTTGCTGTGCTCAGTCTCTATGTATACATCTCCTCGTATCATCCCAGGCCTATCTTCTGTGCCTGGCTCTATCCCATAATCCTTTCCCTCCCCTGATATCCCACCTCTATTTTTTACCTAAGCCACATGCCATGGACTTTTTAATTGACAGATGATACTTCCATATAGTACACAAGATATTCTCTCTACAGCTATTTTTTGAATTTGTATACTAACTTATAACATTATGTAGGGTATGGAGAGATGATTCAATAGTTAAGAACATTTGCTGCTTTTCCAGAGGAACCAGGTTTAGTTTCTAGTTTCCACATTGGGAAGTTTGTTTCAACCTGTTAATATAGCTCCAAGGTATTCAATGAACTCTTCTGGTCTTTGCAGACATCCATGTACACATGACAGAGAAACATGCAGTGATAATAAACTTAAAATGAAAATAAATCTTTAAAATAATTACACACACACACACACACACACACTCCCTTATATATTTTATAGACCTCAAACTCTTACTTTGTCGTCCGGTTTCCAGTGTAGTTTCTGTACTATATCAGCACCAAAATCACTACTGTACAAAATTGATGAGCAAGTCATCACTATAAAAAAGTAAGTCAAGGAAAACTCTTAGAGATCTGAAGGTGTAAACTTGTACATTATGACGACAACAACAACAACAACAACAACAACAAATCATTTTAAATGCTAACTTTAAAGGCTAGCTTTCATTACTATGGTCCAATCTTTTTTCTTTTTAGAGATTTTTTTTTTTTAAAGAATTAATGTCAGTCCTAAAACTTAAGATCTATCCAGAGTATCCAGGAAATGGTTTATACCATGTCCTTTCCTCTTTACTCAAAAATTAGCAGCCCTACCCATACATTTTCACTGAATAATTTTCTGTAGTGAACATAATAATTCTTCCTTGCTTTCTTTGAAGTATAACTATTGCAAACATGTTTGTTCCTAGCTGAGTTTCTTAATTTTGGTTTGAATTTCATGTACCAATGAACAATGTCCATTTATAAAGGGTGAATTTAAAGAGACATGGGGAGCTGGATCAATGCCTCAGCAGGTAGGAGCACATGTTGCTCTTGCAGACGACCTAGATTCTGTTCCCAGTACCCACATTCAATTCCATGGTATCTGATACCCTGGCCTGATAGCCCTGGCCACCAGGTATGCAGATGACCTAGATTTGGTTCCCAGTACCCACATTCAATTCCATGGCATCTGATACCCTCGCCTGATAGCAGTGGCCACCAGGTATGCACATGGTACACTTACATAAGTGTAGATAAAATACATGTGTGTGTGTGTACATGTGTATAACAATATAAAAATAAAATAAATAATTCTTACATTGTACCAAACTGCACTCACTTGTTTTGTTACTCTATTCTTTTTCAATAGGAAACAACACATAACAACAAAGGATACTGCTAAGTGCACTTACTCCACACCAGATAACCAACAGTAGTCGGACCCAGAAGACTTGTTTGCTGTGAATTTTGGGCTGCATTTGGTAGGAAAGGATGGTCTGAACAAACATGTAAAATGAGCCCATACTAAAGGCAAGGACAGCTCCACAAACATGTACAATAAATAGTGTTGATTTCTGAGAAGCAGAAAAAAGTCAGTCAATGAGAAAAACAAAGAACACATTGACAGTATATCATTTAAAAGCACACGCCAGATAATGCAATAGGGCTAAGTGGAGATCGCACAAATTACTTCCCCACAGCACAGGAAGATTACAGTGAAACCAGATGACTTCATTTGCCAACATTAAAAATGATAACAAGTGTGCATGTATTTTGTTTCATTTATTTGACATTTTTATTTGGTTCTATTAGGTGTCAGGCAGTTTTAAAATCATGAATACATAAATTAATGAAATAGACACTCAGTTCTCCCAGTTTCTATTCTAGTGAAGGTACACAAAAATAAATAATGAACCTCAGAAATAGGGACATTCCATAGTAAAGTAGATAGTGGTAATAATAAATGAGCGCAAGAAGGTTAATGACCAGAGATCTGGGATATCAGAGGAAAACAATTTAAATGTAATTTAAGGTCTTTATGGCACTGTTTAGGGATTGATTATGCCACAGAGATCATTAATAGTTTGTACTGATCATTCCCCAGAGATTATTATAAATTATGTTGCCCTTATTTACTTACATTTAATTTCCAACAATATATGTTATATCTGATTAAAAGAGACAGCTATCAATCTCAAATTGCTCCAATCAATGTTTAAATATCTTTTCAATATTGTACTTGAGGTACTAGCTCGGGCAATTAGACAACATAAGGAGGTCAAAGGGATACAAATTGGAAAGGAAGAAGTCAAACTATCATTATTTGCAGATGATATGATAGTCTACCTAAGTGACCCAAAAAACTCCACTAGAGAACTCCTACAGCTGAAAAACAACTTCATCAAAGTGAAAGGCTATAAAATCAACTCAAGCAAATCAGTATCCTTCCTATACTCAAAGGATAAGCAGGCTGAGAAAGAAATTAGGGAAATGACCCCCTTCACAATAGCCACAAACAGTATAAAGTACCTTGGGGTGACTTTTACCAATCATGTGAAAGATCTGTATGACAAGAACTTCAAGACTATGAAGAAGGAAATGGAAGAAGACCTCAAAAAATGAAAAAACCTCCAATGCTCATGGATCAGCAGGATTAATATAGTTAAAATGGCCATTTTGCCAAAAGCAATATACAGATTCAACGCAATACCCATCAAAATCCCAACTCAATTCTTCACAGAGTTAGAAAGAGCAATCCTCAAATTAATCTGGAATAACAAAAAACCCAGGATAGCTAAAACTATTTTCAACAATAAAAGAAATTCTGGGGGTAGCAGTATCCCTGAACTCAAGCAATACTACAGAGCAATAGTGTTAAAAACTGCATGGTATTGGTACAGTGACAGGCAGGCGGATCAATGGAACAGGATTGAAGATCCAGAAATGAACCCACACACCTATGGCCACTTGATCCTCAAAAAAGGGGCCGAAAACATCCAATGGAAAAAAAAGATAGCCTTTTCAACAAATGGTGCTGGTTCAACTGGAGGTCAGCATGCAGAAGAATGGGAATTGATCCATCCTTGTCTCCTTGTACTAAGCTCAACTCCAAATGGATCAAGGACCTCCACATAAAGCCAGACACTCTGAAACTAATAGAAAAGAAACTGGGGAAGACCCTTGAGGACATCGGTACAGGGGGAAAGTTTCTGAACAGACCACCAGTAGCGTATGCTCTAAGATCAAGAATTGACAAATGGGACCTCATAAAATTACAAAGTTTCTGTAAGGCAAAGGACACCATCAAAAGGACAAATTGGCAACCAACAAATTGGGAAAAGATCTTTACTAACCCTACATCAGATAGAGGGCTAATATCTAATATATACAAAGAACTCAAGATGTTAGACTCCAGAAAACCAAATAACCCTATTAAAAAATGGGGTACAGAGTTAAACAAAGAATTTTCACCTGAAGAACTTCAGATGGCGGAGAAGCATCTTAAAAAATGCTCAACTTCATTAGTCATTAGGGAAATGCAAATCAAAACAACCCTGAGATTTCACCTTACACCAGCCAGAATGGCTAAGATTAAAAATTCAGCAGATAGCAGGTGTTGGTGAGGATGTGCAGAAAGAGGAACACTCCTCCACTGCTGGTGGGGTTGCAAATTGGTACAACCACTGTGGAAAACAGTCTGGCGGTTCCTCAGAAAACTGGGCACCTCACTTCCAGAAGACCCTGCTATACCACTCCTGGGCATATACCCAAAAGATTCCCCACCATGTAATAGGAATACATGCTCTACTATGTTCATAGCAGCCCTATTTATAACCGCCAGAAGCTGGAAGGAACCCAGGTATCTCTCAACAGAAGAGTGGATGCAAAAAATGTGGTATATATATATATATATATACAATAGAGTACTATTCAGCCATTAGAAACAATGAATTCATGAAATTCTTAGGCAAATGGATGGAGCTGGAGAACATCATACTAAGTGAGTTAACCCAGACTCAAAAGATGAATCATGGTATGCACTCACTAATAAGTGGATATTAACCTAGAAATCTGGAATACCCAAAACATAATCCACACATCAAATGAGGTACAAGAAGAATGGAGGAATGGCCCCTTGTTCTGGAAAGACTCAGTGAAGCAGTATAGGGCAAAACCAGAACAGGGAAGTGGGAAGGGTTAGGTGGGAAAACAGGGGGAGGGAAGGGGACTGATGGGACTTTCGGGGAGTGGGGGGTCTAGCAAAGGGGAAATCATTTGAAATATAAATAAAAAATATATCGAATTAAAAAAAAACCAACATACATGTGTAGTTATCAGTGTTCATTTTTATAAATAAACTAGATAATAAAATATGCAGCAAATTAGTATATCTAGTTTCATAAGTTTAGATATTAGGAAAAGAGCTTAAGGTTATTGAAAACCCTTAGGATGATTTCCAAAAGCTCTGGACCAGCCAGCAGTATAGGTGAGCATGGAAGAGAACCAGCCCTACTGATACTTTTGCCTTTGACAGACTGTTTCTTCTTGAAGCTATCCAATTCATGATATCTTCAAATGACAACCCTAGAGGGGCTGGAGAGATAGCACAGTGGTTAAGAGCATCGACTGCTCTTCCGAAGGTCCTGAGTTCAATTCCCAAAAACCACATGGTGGCTCACAACCATATGTAATGAGACCTGATGCCTTCTTCTGGTGTGTCTGAAGACAGCAACAATGTGCTTATATAAAATAAAGAAAGGTTAAAAAAAAAAAGGGTGGAAATTTCACTACACATTTAAAAAAAAAATGACAACCCTAGAAAGGTAACCCATATCTCTGTACTTACTAATCCCTTCCATATCTCCTGAAGGATAATTCTCTCACAAGGGAAACATTTTTCTAAGCAGCACTGAGGACCCATACTTCCCAGCATTCATTTGTTAAATATATACCCACTGTACAAAGGTATTCAGTGTACATTGAAGTTTCAAATGCCATATGATTATAACTACTGGGCTTTCCCTTGAAAACAAGGGCCATATAAGAGATCTTTTCCCCAGCCTTTAGAGCACCTTCAATGTCTCTCACAAAGTCCCTAAATAAATGAGAGCTTGCATGTACTAAGCAGTATGCAATATAGAGAAGAATCTGCATCTATCCCCTATAATTATCTGTAACATTTTTAATATTGAACAATAGAAACTGACTAGGGAAAGGAGAGTTCAATTTATAACATTCATAGCAAACTGCACAATTTTAGTTCTCTCTCCATGGCACAAGAACATTGTGCTTCTTGACACGAGTGCCTGGCAAAACTACCTTTTTTCTTTTGAAGTTCATCCTGACAACTCCCATTGTACACTTCTAACAAATGAAAATTAGTTAAATGATGATTCACTGCTGGGTGAGCAAGGCTTCCTCCTTGACTAAACTCTCCTTAGGCTGCTCTGAGCTTTCACCAACTGGGCCTGATTTCAGGGTTTCAAGGTTCATCTCCACATTGTCTAACTTCAGAAAGTATCCCGCCTAAATCAACCTAAATATCTTAAATAACAACCAATATATCTTCTTATATCTCATGTTTTCTATTTGGAGTTTTCTAACCACTGAGCCTCACTCTGGTTTTTGGCTATACATAATCTTTTTTTCCCTACTTTTTCATAGTTGAGAACAATTTCTCTTCCCTACTCAAATAATCCTGAGGAAGCATCCTTTTAGCTATAAAGATGATCTTCAAGAAAGTCTTTCTAAGCCATTCTTTAATAAATGCTACTTAATAATAATTTTCAAATAGGTTAAATTTTTAAGAAATTTAACTTTTCTTAAAGAGGTGTGACTTTTGTACCATTTTGCTGTGTTAGCAGCAGGATCAGGA
The DNA here is from genome assembly GCF_947179515.1 of Apodemus sylvaticus. Classification (NCBI taxonomy): domain Eukaryota; kingdom Metazoa; phylum Chordata; class Mammalia; order Rodentia; family Muridae; genus Apodemus; species Apodemus sylvaticus. The sequence goes on from NC_067475.1 coordinate 56,943,803, forward strand.
AGACAGTTATGCCCTTTAAAGCATGACAGAGATGGATGGTGGCCAGCCTATATGATTTTTAAAGAAAACACTGGAAAAGGAACAGATTCTCCCATCCTACCACAGGTACAGGAGTCCTTGATTACAAACAAGAACACAAGGTAAATGATGATGATTCATCAGGGATATCACAAACAAAATAAAGTTTAGAGCTACAATCTATTACTTATTCTCTTTATCAGTTCTGTCTGATCTTGAAGTAACCTCCAATTAAGTATATAATGAACTCTATACGTAACTGTTCTGAGTACCTGAGAAACAGCTCTTATAATTTATGTTTATTTGGATCACCAAATATGAATTTTTCTAACAGTGAAAGCAGTTGTTTCTACAAGGCTCAAATGATACACTTGAGTTCTGTATGCTGCAGAGACAGGAGCAGCATGTGACTGAGGACCTTAGCTATTTTACTACAGATACCCAAACATTTCAGACAGACACCCTCACTGGGTTAAAAAACAAACCTGGAAATTTGCCACAAGAGAAAGTCCTAAACAACTCAGTATCCCAAGTACAAGGCCAGCCTTGTTTAATTTGATGATAAGGTTCTCTTCAGGGTTCAGTGCATGAACTTGCTTGTAACGAACATACATGGTTGCAATGCCTGGGAAGAAAGAATTTGAAAAACAAAAAAGTAATGAGTAACCAAGAGAATAACCTGTTCGAGAAGTATTCACAAAGGTCAGTCACTACCCAGAAATTCAAACTGACTTTTTAACATTAACCTTGAATGCAAAAGAAAACAAAGAAAAAAAGAAAAAAAAAACCCTTTAGATTTTAAAGAATATTTTTATAGTCACACCATAGAACTACTTGAATCCCTGTTTGGCAGAGTAAGCCATTTACTTTCCATGATCCTCATGTCTACAACTACTTAGTATAAAATGTACAAAATAATCTTGATGTCTTCTGAAGAAAGCTGTCATGATACTCTTATTAGAATAAACCCACAATATTTTTAGGACCAGCATCAAAGTCAACAGTAGAACCTGGATGGGACGTGCATAGGAAAGAGCAACAAAATCTCCTCTCATTCTTATACTGTTTTATTTCATGTTACCACAGTAGGCTCCAGCACACACATCAGTCAATTACAAAAGAAACAAGATCCTTCTTTACATACTCACGTTTCAAGCAAGTGCCAAAATAAAGTTTCTACTGAAGAGTTATAACCAGACAACTTAGAAGTATAATAAAAATGACAGATATGTGTTTCGTAGACATCTTTTGAAGAGTGTAAATAGAAAACATGTTTATAAATTATTTTTTCTAATTTCTAGTTTTTCAATATTCTTTTACATTCATTTATGAACTATTTGTGTGTATGCCTGTGTGTGTATGTGTGTGTATGTGTCAGAGAGAGAGAGAGAGAGAGAGAGAGAGAGAGAGAGAGAGAGAGAGAGAGAAAGAGACGAGTGTGTGTAAGTCAAGCATATATACGTCACTAGACAGCCTTTGGGAGCTGGTTCTTTCCCCGATATAGATTCCAGGGATTAAACTCAAGGTCTTCTGGCTGAGTAAGCAAGAGTAAGCAAGTATTATTACTTCCGGAGCCATCTTGCTAGTCCTAATTTCTCTTTTTCATGCAAGCAAATAGCATGTATTGAATTGATGGATGAAATTATTTTAAGGGATCGTATTTAATTTTTTATTAAATATTTTATTAAACTAACAAAAGTCAAGCTCACACACAAAAAAGGAGCTTGAACATAATACAGTATAGTAAGGTCTGTGGCATGAGATTATTAACCAAAAATGAAAACACAATTTCATTTCTACGCTTAAACTTTTAAATTGTTTATAATGAAAGAATTAGATGTAGTCAGTTTTACCTTTAATTCTTGATATCACACTAATGGCTAAGATCAAAAACTCAGGAGACAGCAGGTGCTGGTGAAGATGTGGAGAAAGAGGAGCACTCCTCCATTACTGGTGGGATTGCATGCTGGTACAACCACTCTGGAAATCAGTCTGGCGGTTCTTCAGAAAACTGGGCATGATACTACCAGAGGACCCTGTTATACCACTCCTGGGCATATACCCAGAGGATTCCCCAGCATGCAGTAAGGATACATGCTCACTAATGTTCATAGTAGCCCTATTTATGATAGCCAGAAGCTGAAAAGAACCCAGATGTCCCTCAACGGAGGAATGGATAGAGAAAATGTGGTATATTTATACAATGGAGTACTATTCAGCCATTAGAAACAATGAATTAATGAACTTCTGAGGTAAATGGGTGGAACTGGAAAATATCATCCTAAGTGAGGTAACCCAATCACAAAAGAACACACATGGTATGCAATCACTGATAAGTGGATATTAGCTCAGAAGCTCTGAATACCCAAGACACAATTAACATATCAAATGGTGCCCAAGAAGAAGAAAGGAGAGGCCCCCTGGTCCTGGAAAGGCTTGATGCAGCATTGTAGGGGAATACCAGGACAGAGAATTGGGAGGAGCTTGATTGGGGAACAGGAGGAGGGGAGGAGGACTTATGGGACTTTTGGGGAGGGGGAACCAGGAAAGGGGAAATCAACTGAAATGTAAATAAAGAATATATCTAATAAAAAAAGAAAGAAAAAGAAATGCAAAAAAAGAAAAGAAGAAAAAAGAAATTTACCTGAGGCTTCAAGAAATATTTGGTTGCCCTTGCAACTTATATTTAGATAAAAAGTTCACTATAGCCATATAAATATTTCTTCAAAGGGTATTTCTATAAATTAGCATTTCTACTTGAGCTCCCCCCCAACTCTCCCCCCCCCCCGGAAGGTAGCAATATAACCAAGAATTTTCTTTCTTTCTTTTTTTCTTTTCTTCATTTAGGAACATAATTATAATCTATAATTTAATAACAACATATTTTCAAGTATACCTAGAAAATAAGTAGTGATACAGTATCTAAAGAAGAAATCAGCAATTTGACTCTTCATTTTCTGTGCTAAAACCACTCCTACTTCCACTACTTACCTAAAACTGCAGCAATATTTAGCATTACTCCAAAGAGGCATCTTTCAGGAGGTATTGTCCCAGTATCACTGAAAGACAAAAAGAAAGCATGTTCTTACACCAGAGACCCTATTATAACAGCAACTATTTTGAGACCCTTTATCCCTTAAAAGTCCCTCAACTCAACATATATATATATATATATATATATATATATATATATATATATATATATATGTATGAGAGAGAGAGAAAACATAATTTGAGTTTATAAATATTTGTCTACTTTCTTGTCATATCAGATCTTTTCATCCCCACAGAAATCAACAAAACACAACATAAAAGAGATCATCCTTGATATGTTAACAGTATGTTGTGGATTTACCCAAAATAAATTCCATAAAAATATCGGTGTATGAACCTCACCAGAATATTCTGTAAGCAACACTGGCCCTTTCATGGCTCTTGTCTCTTTGTATCCACTGTTGACTATCTGTACTTCAATTAACAACTGCCCATCAATTGATCATTAAAAATACTTATCAAACACCATTTATCAGTTATTGTTTTAGGGTTTCTATTGCTGTGAAGAGACATCATTACCAAGACAATTCTTACAAAGGAAAATATTTCATTGGGGTTGGCTTCCAGCTCAGTCTTAGTCCACTATCAGCAATGGTAGAAGCTAAGAGTTCTATATCTAGACAGGCAGGCAGCAGGAAGAAAGAATAACACTGTCCTGGCTTGAGCTTCTGAGGCCTTTCTGCCCACTCCCAGTGACGTACTTCCTCTAACAAGACCACCAGTGCCTCTCCCTGAGTCTAAGGTGGCCATTTTTATTCAAACCACCATATTCAACTCCCTGGCCCCCATAAGCAAATATCATATTGAAAAATGCATTTGGTCTAACTATAAATGTCCCTATAGTCTATTAAAGTATCAAAATTGTTTAAAAGTGCAAAGTCAAAAGTCTCTTCTGAGATTTGTGCAATCTAACTATGATCCCTTTTAAGGTCACAAAGTAGATCGCACATTTCCAACATACAGTGTCACAGGATGTAGCTTTCCAAAGGGAGGCAAGGAGCATAATGAGGACATAATCGCCCGGAAGGAGACTGAAACCCAGCTGGGCAAGCCTGACACACTGCAACTCTATGCCTGATGTGAAAGCACTCCAGATCTCTGACTCCTTTCAGCTTTGTTGACTGCAAAAGTTCTTTCTCTTGGGCTGGTTTCACTCCCTGTTAGTAGCTCTGGTATCTCCAACATCTTGGGGTCTCACCTTCATACAATGGCCTGTGGGCCTCCATGCAGGGACTGCCCTAACATAAACCTGGCCTCAGTGGCTTTCCTTAATCATGGAGAAAGATTTCATAACTCCCTTCTTGTATCCTTGACTCTAAAGTTTGAACGACGTGGCCAAAGCTGCCCAAATCTGCTGCTTTCTGGGGCTGGAATATTGCTCTACTTTTTCAAACACATTTTCACCAGCTTCCTGGTTTTGATGATTTCCTGCACTGCCTAAGCTTGGCTGTCCTGGAAGTCCCTCGGTAGATCAGGTTGACCTCAAACTCAGATCTGCCAGCCTCTGCATTCTGAGTGCTGGTATCAAAGGCATGTATCACTACATTCTGCCTTAAACTTTTAATTCCTTTTCATAAATTGGAAATTTAGCTGGGTGGGCTCTAGTCAAGTGGTTCCCACTCCCTTTAGTACACTTAGCCTCAGGCTTTCCTTTTCTTTGTTTATATCCTTGAATGAGGGACCTTTACACTACCTGGTGCCCTTTTGTCCTCAAATTGTAGTTTGTATTTTTCCTTGCTCAGATTGCTTCTTTTCATTATAGATCTATACTATGTGTAGCCACTAATTACCAAGCAACATAGTCCATATTAGGTTGTCTGAAAATCTCATCTGCCAATGCTATTAATCCAAAAGTCCTCAGGCAGATTTTTTTGGACAAGGGCAGTAAGCAGCCATATTCTCCACCAAAATATCAGAACAATCTGTAGGTCACATGTTAATATTCTTTACCTCTGAACACTCTTGAGCCAGGACCTCACAGCTGAAGTCACCCTCAGCACTACTGTGTTCCATTCCCTTATGAGTATGGCCCATTAAGCCCTGCTTACAGTGTTCAATTGCTTTTCCAAAGTCCCAAAGCATTCCATATTCTTCCAAACAAAAGCATGGTCCAGCCTATCCCAGCAATACCCTAGATCCCAGTATCAACTTCTGTCTTAGTTAGGGTTTCATTCTTTTGAAGAGACAACATGACTATGGCAACTCTTATAAACAAAAACAGTTTTGGAGCTTGTGTAAAGGGTCAGAGGTTTAGTTAACAACATCATGGGGGGAACTATGGAGGGGTTTAGGCAGATGTGATGCTGGAGAAGGGGCTGAGAGTTCTATGTCTGGATCAGCGGGCAACAGAGAGAGTAATACAGGGCCTGCCTTGCGCGTCTGAAACCTCAAAACCCACTCTCCCCCCACCCCAACCCCAGACACACTTCCTTCAACAATGCCACACCTACTCCAAAAAGGCCACATCTCCTAACAGTGCCACTCCCTGTGGACCCATAGAGGTCCCTTTCTTTCAGATCACAGTTATTATTTCTTAAACAGAACTAGAAAGGAAAACAAATCTGACAAAACTCCCACATTAATGGAAGTTACAATTAGGAGCCATTTTGAATGTCCTCTTACTTTTAATCTTGGATCATTCCTCTAGTAGACAGTGACTGACAAAACTCTGTCCAGGTTTCTCAAAACAACTTATCACACTCAAATGCAATGGGTCTGTTTACATTCCTATCCTCTAGGGCACTGTGGTCTACTACACAGATCCACATAGAAAACAAATCATTTAAAAGTTGTAGTCTTTGGATACACTCTTCTTAATCGCCTTAAATTATTTTTTATTTGCTAATTGGAACTATTCATGTGTTCACAGCTTTGCTGAATCAATATGAGACAAACAAGAGCAACAGTAATATTTTACACTCTTTGCAGAGTTGTTTGGACCAACAAGACAAAAGAAGTTTCTCAAGCCTAGTACTTGGGCTTTTGCTAGTTTCTCTATGGCGATTGCAGGGAGAACTCTACCACACTGAGTGTCAAATTTTCATTTTATATATATATATATATATATATATATATATATATATATATATATATATATATATATATATATATGTGTATATATATGTATGTATATATACACACACACTTTATATATTATATGTAAGTTCAGGTAAACATGAAATAGTATAATTCCACATTTTTTTTTCAAATATCCTTAGTGTTTGGAGGTAGGGACTGCAAATGAGAGAGAATGTGCAGCATTTTTTGGGGGTCTGGGTTACCAAACTCAATATAAGCTTTTCCAGATTCATCCATTTACCTGAACATTTCATAATCTCATTACAGCTTAATAATATTCTGTAGTATATTTATATTATTTGTTATCCATTCCTCAATGGAAGGAGATTAGGCATGTTCAATTTCCTAGTTATTGTGAATAGTCTAATCAGTGAACATGGTTGAGCAAATATATATGGAGGAGGATGTCAAGTCCTTTGGGAAATAGTCCATGGAATGGTATAGTGGGATCATATAGATGCATTTTAGCTTTGTAGGAATTCTAAACAATGATTTCCAGAGAAGCTGCATTCTCCTGCAATCCTATCAACAGTAAATGCAGGTTCTCCTTTCCCCAGATCCCTGTTAGCATTTGCTAGTCATCTGACTGGTATATGATGAAATCTTGAAGCAGTTTTAATTTGAATTTCTCTAATTGCTAAGGATGTTAAGTACCTTTTGAGAGATTTCTTAGCCACTTTTACTTCTTCTTTTGAATTCTGTTCAGATCCACAGCCTATTTTTAATTGGTTCATTCTTGGCTGTTTATTTTGTGAGTTTTTAATATATTTTTGATATTAATCTTCTATCAGATACACAGCTGGCAGAGACTCTCTCCCATTGTGTGGGCTCCTCATTACTGTCTCCTTCTCTGTTCAGAGCATCTTCTTAGAGCTCAGTGGCTGCTGCCCCATCTGAAGCACCACTACTTATAAATTCAGTTTTGGCGTGAATTTTGCATTTCTTTATATCCTTTGGGACTCTAACTTTTTAGATAGTACCTACAAACTGAAAGAAAAATCCTTTAGCAGAATATTTAGTTTAAGCTGATTATATATCTTGAATATCAAAAAAGCGAGCCTAAGAAAAATATAATACTATAATTTTAATATCCTAGTATCAGAGAAAGAGCTCAGTTATAATTAGAGAAATAAAAGCAGAAGGAGATGGGGTTGGGGGAAGTGTCCAAAGTGCCTGGAAAGACCACAGATTAGGCCAGCAAAGAACTGAAACACCCTAGAGACATAACTCCTAAGTTACAGAAAGCTCTGCAATGCAAGAAGACACGTCAGAAAGGGAAATAAAAATGCTGACAGGCTCACATCAAACTTAAATATTACAGAGATACAAGGAACGGTCTGGCTCTTTTGAGCTATGCATTTCTCTAATACAAGGCTGATCATTTGTCAAATTATTATCAGAAGAGAACACTTAGAACCATAAAAATTGGGGGGTTTATAAACATCTCTTAGTGCACCCAATTTGTGTATGACTTTCGTGTGGTATCTCCATTATAGCAAACACAGCCACATGGTAGGTGCCCCTTCTGAAGCTCACTCGTCAGAGCTTCATCGGACAGTTTTAATGGCTCAACTAAACATTCTGGTCTATCACTTTTTAAAAGTTTGCCATCTTCTGTGTTACGGAGGTTATCTATCAAAAGGTTAGTAAATGAGGAAATGGAACAATTGCAACAAACAAAAACAAAAGATACCATTCAGACAAGGACAGAAGTAAAAAAGCAATTCAGTGTCTCTAGGATGGTGTTTCTAAGGCTTCAGTTATATTCTAGGTAGTATCATTTAGATGAGAACACAGGGACTGCTGGATGGGATGTGCTCCCTGTGTCTTCACTACCTTTGACCCTATTTAGCTCCTCTAACTCTTCCTCTTCCTATTTAGTTCCCCTTTCATTATAAAAATGGTTTTACACTTTAGTATCTTAGAATACATTCATAATTATTAGTTCTTTTACATTCTCTTTGTGAATGCATAAACATACCTGGCAGTGTCAAAATAAGTCTTACCTAGTCTTTTCAGCAATATAACATAGAGAAATATACCGATATTTCAATATAGTATATGAAGTTATAAAATGTGGTCTTTATTATCACATCATTTCTAATAGCCAGAGGGGAGGGGGGCATTACCCATTATGCCTAAAACTAAAAATTACTAAGTAAAATATATTAACTGTGACAAAAATAAAGGGAGAAAGAATAGAATCCTTTAAAACCATAGATGACAAAACAAATTCTGGAAGGAAAGCCATTAAATCACCTATTGCCTTTAGAGGCAGGAATGAACTTTAGGAGTGAAGAAGGGACTTTTACTTTATTTTTAAAGATTTGCTCAATTTTAATGTATGATTGTGTATGTGTCTGTGTAGGTCAGAAGGCATCCAGTCCCCTGGATCTGGAGTTCCAGGTAGTTGAGAGCCACTCTGTGGGAACTGGGAATGAAACATGGGTCCTCTATGACAGGAAGCTTGTTTGCTTATTTTATTTTTATTTATTTATTTATTTATTTAGTTAGTTAGTTAGTTATTTAGTTAGTTAGTTAGTTAGTTAGTTAGTTATTTTAAACTCCAGATTTTATTCCCCTCCTGGTCCACCCTCCGACTATTTCACATCCCATACCTCCTCCCTGCCCACCCTGTCTCCAAGAGGATGTCCCTACCCGCTACCCCACCAGACCTCTAAACTCCCTGGGGCCTCCAGTCTCTTGAGGGTTAGGTGCATCTTCTCTGACTAAACCCAGACACAGCAGTCCTCTGCGCATATGTGCTGGGGGCCTCATATCAGCTGCTGTATGCTGCCTGATTGGTGGTCCAGTGTCTGAGAGATCTCAGGAGTCCTGATTAATTGAAGCTGCTGGTCCTCCTACACGGTCTCCTTCCTCTTCAGCTTCTTCCAGTTTTCCCCTAATTCAACCACAGGAGTCAGCTGCTTCTGCCCATTGGTTGGGTGGAAATTCTTAATGGCTGAGTCAGCCCTAATGACTTCCTGTTGTAAGCAGTATCGTTTTGTTAAGTTTGTTGGAATAATTACTCTGTAGTGAAAGAGATGGGGTTGAAGAAGTTGGAAAGATGGTTCAGCAGTTACAGCACTTACTGCTGTTACAAAGGACTTGCCAGCTACTTACAACCCTCTATAACTCCAGTTCCAGGGACTTGGATGCTCTTATCTGGTCTCCAAGGGGACCAAGCACACATGTGGTACATATACAGTACAGGGTAAGCATTCAGAAGAATAAAGTTTAAAAGTGGTTATGAACACAATACATGCGACTGATTACCCATAATTAAATTCTTGGTTGTTTTGAAATTTCAAAAATGTAACTGTTGATACTTATTTTGTCAGAAATATCTAGCCAGTAGGTCATAAAGAGTAAGAACAAAGTCCCTAGAGTAAAACTGCAGGTACAAATCTTGGTTCACTACTTACAGAGTTGTACCACTGAGCAAATAACTTACTGTTCCAGGACTTTACTCCTTCTGTGATTTAGATACTGAATGTATTGGAGGTCTGGCCTTTAGGGAAGCATTAGAGGGAGTTGTGAGCTCTTTAAGATGTGAGGCCTAGAGGAGGTCTCTAAGTTCCTGGGTACATACACTTAAAGGGAATTACAACGCTCTGGCCTCTGCCTTGCTCGCTCTTGCTTTCAGGTCAGGAGGTGAGTGCTTTGTTCTCTAGGAACTATTGACTTCATGTATACTTCATCCCAGGCTCAAAGCAATGGGGCCAATTAGCCGTGATCTGAAACCACCACAGGTGCAAGCCAGAAAAGCCAACGTAGAAGGATGTACGTTGATTATTTTAGATATATATCACAGTAACAGAAAGATTACTACAGATCCTGTCTTCTTAAATGAGGATAAATTTCTCTATACATGGATAATGCAAGGATTCCATTACCTGAGGTATGAAAAAAATTTAGAACATTACCTCATTACATAATAAATTAATAAACAATTGCCAATACTATGTTTTCCTAACATTACTATTTTGCAGCACTTTTTTAAAATTTACAAGGAAAGTAATTCTGAGGCAAGCTCAAGCACTTATTTAAAAATAAAGACACTAAGAGGTCCATTAACTAACTGACTCTTACCTTACAGTCCCAGACTGTTCTATTTCATAGAAGGAATCAACTGCAAGTTTTATTTTATGGTTCCTTTGCTATAACAGCAGTAAAAAAATCTTGAATTTTCTAATGAAAATGGAAATGACAGATTCAATGTAAACTATGAATTAGTCATAAAAACTATCTGGGGAAAGTAACACTTACCTTGGCCTGTCTTCAGTCCCCAGTACTGAAGGTGGGGGTTACTTCTATATGACCAATATACTTCACTGACCTGATATAAGGCAATGCAGGGTCAACATGGTGGAGTGTTATTGCAGTGATATATGAGAATATGAAGGTAGCAAATGTCCAAATTACAAGGGCCGATGGAAGGAAACTGAGGCCTTGCTGAAACCACCACATTTCAGACAGGTCTTCTGAAGTAGAAAAAGTAAATGAGAAACAGTAATGGATAAGTTTTTCCACTTCATGTTAGCCACCCACTCCGCAAACTTGTAATCTTACCATCTGAGCTCCCCACACCATCCCTGCACCACCTCTTCACTTTTTAGAACTAAGACTCATTGGCCATGGCCAGAAACTTGCTTTCTATCTTATCATTACACACACACACACACACACACACACACACACACACACACACACACTAATACCAGTTAAGTCATGTCTATATTACATAATGTAAATCAATGAGACAGCTGTTACGGTATATCATTCAGATAATAAAAATATCCTTATATTTCCAACACAGCTGATTTTTGCCCATATTATTTCCAATCTACAATTTGTCATATCAGTGAATGTGGTCTTCTGTTTCCTGGTGGGGAAGGGGAGCTACCACAATCTTTGAACTCTCTGGACTGGCAAGCATCTTATATGCCAATGAGCTGGTTGGGCAGAGTAACATCTAGCCATCCTTAGAAGGAGACTGAGACATAATGAGAGGATTGACATTTTCATGTCTCTGTAATGCAGTTTCTTTCAAAATTCAAAAGACACAATTCAGATGACCAAAGCTGAGGTACCCGTAGTCTTTGTCATCAATGCCAACACAAGAGCTATCTAGATGAGGAGAGTGAGGCCTTTGAGCTACAGCTAGCCAGTGGGGATGCTACTTTGTGGTATATGCACCATAAAAGCCATAGTTTTAGTGGTCAGACTCTCTGGACCACACCCTCTTACCCAGGCCCTCGTGGGAAACAAGAAATGTGGTGTTTAGAACCAGATTCTTTTTTATAACTCTGTCTGCCAAGATGATCCTAAAACCTTGAAATCCTGAGGTCAGTGACTCTTCCAAATCAGTCTCAGCTGGCCTGCCTCTGCCCCTCCCTGCACTCCCCTGGATCTCTATCACTCTGTTTTCCTCCTGTTTGTCTTTGAAACAAAGTCTTAAGCATTCCAGGCTGGCCACCTTAACTGTTGGGGTTCCAAGTGTGTAGCACACCATACCTGGTTAATGTGGTTTAAACCCAGGGCTTCTGTTCTATTATTTATGCCATCTACCAACTAAGTCATATCAGCTTCTCAAGAAGATAGAATCTAGAGTTTGAGTTGTGACTATAGATGGTAGGGGAAAGACAACAAAAGATGTAGGGCTTTAAAATGCAGGAAAACCATGAAAATGAGAGTACCACAGGGTTAACTCTGATTACAGTTTAAGTTCCTTTATCCAGGCCAATAACTGGGAACACTGCAGTCAGGAACAGCATGACAGTAACTCAGGCCAACTACACTGCCTTCCACCGTGTGATCTATACTAGCCTGAAGAGCAATGGAACATTGACAGATAGATAGATGGGTAGATGGGTAGATAGGTAGATAGATAGATAGATAGGTAGGTAGGTAAGTAGATAGATAGATAGATAGATAGATAGATAGATAGATAGATAGATAGCTTATAAAAGGCAATGTTGATGGCAAAGGGGAAGTAGAGGAATATTTGCATGACACCAGAGTTCTCATGACTGAGGCGTAGTTGCTCTGCTATTTCAAGAAACCTTTCTTTACTTCCTTCCCCACATAGAGAGAAGAACTACTTGTTGGACCTGCCTGTGAGTAACATGTATATGGAAGATACAAAACAGAGCCGTCTAGGACCCAAGATGCTCAGTGAACTGAAAGTGTCAGAATAATATGACTACATACCCGCGTGGGCTCAGCACCTGCAGGCTTTCCTGCATGCTAGACACTCTACAAACTCAACTACCCCCCCAGACTCCTTAAATGTGTTTTATGGCCTGCTTCCAAATATGAACTTGTATTTGTGTGATCAATAAATCTGAAAGTATTTTAAAATCTAGCTTCTTAAACTTTGGATCACGTAACTGAATGTGGGTTTCTGAAAATTAATAGGAATAAAAGTAAGAGGAAATGATTTCTGGACATACAATCAGAAATTAATCCAAACTCAACAGTGTAACAAATCCAGAAATAAGTAAGGGTGTTTGCCAGGGCTTATATTGCACAACTGCTATACAATCTTGGTTCTGATCATACAAGACACACTGTGCACCATGCACTCATCAATGAACACAGCCCGAAATATCTCAGCTTAGAGTCAAAGCTATTTATTGTGTGCTAGGAATCAGTTTTTAGTGCTAAGACAATGTTTTCTGTTCTTTAAGAAGCATAATGATTTGTTAGAGTAATGTATCTTAATTGAATTGTTAGAATATTTGATTTCACACACACACACACACACACACACACACACACACACACACCTCATGAAATGATTTCAGTTTGGGACTAGGAAAAAATTTTAGGAAATGAAATGATCTTAAATGTCCTTTCTACCACTTTGTACTACATATTTATGCAAAGCAGCATAAATAGAATCAAATATAACCTATCAACTCTGAGAAACACGGGGGATGCTCTGTGTCCTAGAGCAGTGACCCTTAACCTTCCTAATGCTGCGATCCTTTAATACAGTTCCTTATGTTGTACTGACCCCCCAACTATAAAATTATTTTTATTGCTACTGCTATGAATCATAATATAAATATCTGTGTTTTCCAATGATCTTAGGTGACTCCTGTGAAAGGGGTTGAGACTCACATTAAGAACCCCTTCCCTAGAAAGTCAAATATTCAGCGATTTAAACTTTAATGTATAACTAGAAAAGTCCGTTTACCTTATTAGCATTCAAATTTACTACGATCTTTCATAAAAGACAAAACTACATATATGCCAAAGAATTGTTTTATCTATATGGTGAAAGAAAGAACTGACTTCCACAAGTTGTTCTCTGACCTCCACATGTGTACCATGATCCATCTGAACAGAAACCTGCATGTGTATCCATAAACAGAAAGGGGGTGAGAGAGAGAATATGACTGACTCACTTACCTGGGTTACTTACTAACTTTGGGTTATTTTGGGTTTCTAGTTTCTCAGAGCATGTAGACTTGAACCTTGAGCATGTGAACCTTGCGTGAACGTGAACCTTGAATCAGTGATGGAAGACTTCATACAGATTCCAGTTCCTGATTGTATCTTTATTCCACCGCCTAGATATGTGGAGAAAACAGACATATTTAAGTGATCTCTCTTGGCTAAGAGAGAGAAATTTTCTGGCCCTCCATTCATAGGGTATGTATAGAGTCTTGAGATCCTGATATTTTGAGAAAACGTAGTTCAGAGGAAATGAGCTACATAATTAAGAGAAAATGTCTGCTTTTTAGCTTATGAAAATATTACTCACTGAAATTATGATACTTTTTGCATAAACCGTAAAAACACTATCTAAAGAACATGTACCCAGGAGATAAAGGTATGACTCCTCCCTTCCTGTTCTAGTAGGAGGCAGAATTCTATTCCTAGTCCTTCACTGGTCTTTTTTGCTATAAGCCAAAATGCTTCCAAAGAAGGTAATGGCTAGGTTATCTCTCTTGCTTCAGTTCCTTGTCTGACGACTTCCCTCTCCTTGTTTTGGGAGGATAAGGAAGGCTGAGATATGGTTTTCCCATTCAGTTATGGCTGGCCTGGAATATGCTACTGTCTAAGGTATCTCAAACTTAAAATCCTCCTGTTTTTCCTACAAGTTCTTGGATTACAGGCATGAGACACCATGCCTGGCTGAGGAACTCCCCTTTCTTTCAGAGAAAATGGTTTTGCATTTAAAAAGCTAATATAATCTTTTCAGTATTTAGGTGTTTGGGTAAAAGGTATGAACATTCTGCTCATTCCATACTAGTAGGAGAGCCTCCTCCCTCCTTATCTTACTGCTTTTTACTTCTAAATCCTTAATAAAACACAGCAGAGGGCTGAAAGGAGAGTTCAATGTAACCCTGAGCCTATGTAAATAAAAGCCAGATATGACAGAGCGCTTGTAACCCTAACACTGAGTAGGAAGAGACAGGAATATTCCTGAGGCTCACTAGTCAGCCTTCTCCATATTGCAAATTCCAGGCTACAGAATCTTTTGGAAAGGTGTATGACAACTGAGGCTGCCCTCTGTTCTCAACAACCACAGGCATACATATACACCCGAATTTACAGACAGGCAAACAGACAGACAGACAGACACACACACACACACACACACACACACACAGCAGAAAGGCTATCTTCTACATACAACCATTCCTAAGCTCTTTGCATGAAGAAGGAAGCAGTTCTGGAGAAAACTGGACTTGCACATCCACAGCTCTTTACTTCTATAGGATGAACCAAATGAGATGCTACTTCACCAACTGCAAGCACAGGCACTCACCCATTCCAACTCAGTGCTTGTTGAATAAACAAAAACCTTACACCAAATCACCTGGACTCCAGTTCCGGGTTGGATTTTCTGTTTCAGTAAGAGTTACTGGACATCACAGAGTAGCTCTTGCAGAGCAGGCTTCTCCCCCCAAAATGCTTACATGCTACCAGGAAATGATGTCACTCCTCCTTCTGTAAGACATTCTTTCCTCCCTTCCCACTGTATAGTGTAACCACTCGTTTAGATTCTCCATTCCTGGTTGAACTGCTTTTCTTCCCCTCCATCCATTCAATGTACATTTCTAAACTAACAAGTATTCTCCTTCACAAAAACCTTCTTAAAAGTATAATTGTGTGATCTTGGGCAAGCTTCAAAATTTATCTGAGCCAGTTCTTCCCTTGAAAAATGCAAATATTATCACCACAGATTGTATCATACAGTACTTACTAGAAAGGTACAGTTATTTAAATTAATATATAATAAAATTTCAAGTCTTGGTTCCTGTGTTGTAGTCACCACTATTCAAATGCTCAGATCCAGTCTAGTGGCTAGCAACTAGACAAAGTAAGGGACATTTTCTTATCACAGAAAAGTTCCAGCAGACTCTGCTAGAGAGTTATAGAAGTTACAGTGACAGCGAGAACAGACCCTAACATACTGGTAATGTACAATCAACAGTAGCTTTTAATATTGTCTATTATTTTTAGATTACATTTATTTATATATGTATGGGAGGTAGGGATAGGGGTGAGATGGTGGTGGGGGTAGGGGTGGATGTATACATGCCCAGGAATCAGTTTTCTCTTTCCACTACATGTGTCCCAGGGAATGAACTCAGGTCATGAGCGTTTGTTGCTAGCAAATACCTCACATGCTGAGCCATCTCACGTTTGTTACACGATCTAAAAGAATAGCTGTTTCAGTACAGTTTATTCAAATACTGAGATAATAGATGTTAGGTCCTTCATAAGTGGTCAGTAAATATGTGCTCCTTTTCACAATGTGAAAGATAAACTACTTGTGCTATGAGTTCTCAAAATGTCAAAAACTGCCCAAACCGGTTCCCTTTTCAAATCCTGAAATCTATATACAAAGAAGATATGTTATCAATTCAACCACGTGATTTTAAGTAGCACACAAATATTAGCCAATGAACCCATAGTATCTGTGGCCTGAACAGTAAAATGTTGCATTGTGAGCAAAATGTTTCCTTTAAGGAGTTGATATTTGAGATTCTTTATAATAGTGACCTACCACCTGTAATTTTTAAAAAGTTTTAATTATAGGAAGTCAATCTTCTTATTGTTTCGCACAGCAGACACATTTCTCTACCCTGAACATTATCTTTTTTTAAAATTCCATAATTATAACTTTGTAATTATTGGTTTCAGGCAAATTTCAAATTTCTGAGATATAGTATTCTCTTTGAAATATAGCAGTCAGAATTACCCACACATAGCTGTGTATGAATTTTTTAATTGGATATCTTCTTTATCTACATTTCAAATGTTATCCCCTTTCCCAGTTTCCCCCCCTCTCCTGGAAATACCCTATCCCATCCTCCCTCCCCCTGCTTCTATGAGGGTGTTCCTCCACACGCCCCACCTCCCCACCCTCAATTTCCCTACTCTGGGGCATTTACTGAGCCTTCATAGGACCAAGGACCTCTCCTCCCATTGATGCCTGACAAGGCCGTCCTCTGCTACATGTGTAGCTGGAGTCATGTGTACCCCTTGGTTGATGGCTTAGACCCTGGGAACTCTGGTTGATATTGTTGTTCTTCCTCGGGTTACAAACCCCTTCAGTCCTCCATTGGGGACCTTGTACTCAATCCAATGGTTGATTTCAAGCATCTGCCTCTATATTTGTAAGGCTCTGGCAGGGTCTCTCAGGAGACAGGTTATGGTGTACTTGTATGTGCTTAGGATTTGAAGATTCTAGCTGTTTAAACTGACTACTTTGAAGCAAGGCAGGGCTTAAAATACTGTTAAGAGTCTTCCAGAGACAACGGAGAAACTAAAGTCCAGCACCTTCCCTTCCAAAAACTAAAGTATGAGAGCAATTTCAGACCAAGTGGCTTAGAAGTGTAATGGTTAACTATTTTATGTGTCAAAACATTCAAGAACCCTTTTAAAGAGTGTTTGCATAGCAAACAAGAGGCTTTAAGTTCAATTTCCAGAACCAAAAAAAAGAAAGCTTTAAAGTTACTTAAAAATAAATAAGAAAACTTCACACAACAGAATGTTTAACAAATCGTTTTGCATCTCTCACCCATCTTCTCTGCTTACTTTGAAGCTCCATGAATCAGAAATCCAGTCACATTCTTTTTTCCTACGCATTTAAAAGCCACTGGTAATAAAATGAACTTTTTTTTATGTTGTCTCTTCTGCGTGGTAACAACTAAAGAATAATAAAACTGCAAACTCTGGATGTTCCCAGCGAAGGAACAGGTGGCCCCAGGCTCTTTTCAGAGGTGCACAGAAACAAAGCATGACAATGACTATTTTCCTAAATTCTAATAAGGCCTCTTGACAAATGTAACATTTTCCAATGGCCAATCTCAAAGCATCTAGTTACACGATGATAAATTAAAATTTGATAACGCATTGGTTGCATTTGGGTACTTCTTTATAAATTAAAATTGGGAAAGCTGGAGAATTCTTTCCTGTCTCAGAGCTTTTCAAAGGAATGCTGCTGTTAGGATTCACAGGGCTTGTAATTTCCTTTCAATAACGACCACTCCCTGAAACACAATCGTAGGGTGTAGACTCAGCTCTGTGTAAACACAAGGTCACCACTGATCTCAGTTTTGAACTTCCCCAGCCCCCACCAAGTAGAAATAAGGGCACAGGGATGACAAAGGGTATTAGGACAAAGGTTTCCTTTGCTGATTCAACAAAAGCAAACCCCTGCACGCGCACCCCAAGTCCTGTAGTACAAGAGTTTCACTGTCCCTGGCTCCAGGGACAATATAAGGAACACCAAGCTTGGCACGAAGCCTCGGGTACCAAAGAGAGGAAAAAGTAGGACGCGGAGACCTCTGCCTAGTTGTCATCTCCCGTGATCCGTGGGTTCCGGGAGCTGGCCTGAGACTCCGGTCATGAGTGTCACGAAGCTCACGGAACCAGGTGAAGTTGCCACCTTTCGCGTGGCTTGCGTGCCCGTGGGACTAAGGGGACTCGCGTTGCACTCTCGCTCTCGGCTTGCGAACCACCTTTCGACACCGCACCCAACTAGAAAACATGCTGGGCACCAGGCCAGACATTTTCCCCCTCCCACTCACCTTCTTTGCAGTCCCAGACCGGCCACCTCCAGCCTCAAAGTGCAGAACTGGCCCCACTGTAGGAGACTGGGCGGAGCCCCGGGGCGCGCTCCCGAGTAGCTCGGAGGCGCGCCGCAACCTTTTCTGAGTCCCCCTCTTTACGGCAATCGTGAAAGTGTCGTGAACGTGCTGCCGCCTATCAGTCACTCAGTCGCCTGGAGTCGGAGTTGCTATTTCTAGGCTTGTGCTTGTTGGGTTCGGGGTAAGGCTGCGGGGGCCCGGCCTAGGGAAGGGGCGGGGATGTCGCGGACGTGGCGGGGCGTTTTTGTCCCGGGAAGAGCGGAGCGAGGGCTGGAGGCGCTGGGCTAGACGTAATTGGGTAGCTGCGGACGGACTAGCTGAAGGGGAACGCCGTCCTTGCTGGCGCTGGGTGGCCTCGCGCGCGGGGTTGTGGGGACGGCGAGGGGCGACGCTGGCTGTCCCGAAGGCTCTGGAGTTGGAGGTGGAGGGGCGCCTGCGCGGTATGCGAGCCGTGGCCGTGGGAGGGAGCACCCTAGCTAACCCCCGGTGAGCCGAGGGCTGGGGCGCTGGCTTCGCGGAACCGACCTTGCCTGGCGGGTCCACACCCTCCTGGCCCGGTGTTGCCAAGTCCGTGAACCGTGCAGCATCCTGTGCGGTCTTTGCTGTCCTTTTGGGAGGCGGTAGTTATGTTTCCTTGCTTGGGCCACGCTTCTTGTTGGGCAACTTTTCTAGAAATTTCAACCCATATTGACAGACTCAGAGATTGCCAGCTAGAGTTTTATTTCAGTCGCGTTCTTAGAAGGAGATTGCTGGGGTTTGCCTGTGTTCCCAGGAATGCTTGGCTGAACCTCAAGCTTTACATTTTACATTTAGTTTGAGTTTTCCAGTTCGATGCTTGGCATTTTGATACCAGTTTTTGCCATATTGTATCATTGCTGTTGAATTGGCTTTGCTAAAACTCTAACTCACCAGGCAACCTCTACGGCAGCAGTAGGCAAATCCGTAGTCAGTTTTCAACAAATAAAGGGACTTTATTTGTAAGTTGTTAGAGTATTTCCTTTCTACTTTAGAACTGTCAGGGATGTGCTCAGATATGTGTGTGTTGAATTGACTGGCTTTAACACAAAGAAACTGTATAAGACATCTGGAGCATTACCAGCTTAAAACTATTGGCATTTGATGAAATTTGAAGCTTTAAAAATATTTTGCCATATATTTATTCTATGCTGAGAATAACTGAAGTCCCTGTACAGCTGGCCATTATAACGCAAACCTTCCTTGTAAGAAACAAGTTAATCTGACTCTCACATTACCAATTGCATTTTATTGCATAGAATTACATGTTTTGCAATATATATACATATATATATATATATATATATGTATATATATATATTGGTTGATTGGGTTTTTCTTGACCAAGTTTCTCTATGTATCCTTGGCTGTTCTGGTATTTACTGTGTAGTCCAGTTCCCTGCCAACACAGGGATCCACCTGCCTCACTCTATCTTCTGTGTGCTGGGATCAAAGGTGTGCACCACCACTAGGTCATATTTTGCTCTTTAAACTGGCTAGGAATGCTAGTGGTGCTCATTTTGAACACCCTGCAGCACTGTTTTTAAAAGAACATAAGAACGAATATGGCTCCAGGCTTTTGGTCTCTCCTCCTTTAAGGAACACACAATTTAATAAATTAATTAATTAATACCCCCAAAAGTTAATACCCCCTTTAAGGAACACACAGTTTCACTTCAGCAAAACACCAGATCAGTACTGTGTTACTCAGTACTGTCTGCTAAGTACAGAAAAAGCTCCCCGTGACAAACATGTATTATGTATCATTTGTTAAATAGTACTGAAGTTACACCTGTGATCCTACTAATTTTCTTTTTTTTCTTGCTCCTGTTTTTCTCTTTTCTTCTATGGTCCCTTCCCTAATAGTCTCAGCCATTAGTATTTTCTTTAGTAGTGGCAGAGGTCAGAAAGCTGTGTACTACTGGATCCCGCTGAAAAGCTTGTAAACATACTGCTGAATCAGTGCTGATAAAAACCTGGCACCCTTGTACAGGGTGGGGGCCATAGGGGTGAGGCAAAAGGGAAGTTCTAGAATTTCACACAAGTTGGATATTGTGTAAGTTTACTTTATGGTCTGCTCAGCAGTTGAGTTTTCTGTTTCTGTTTTTGTTTTAAATGTGATATTTATCAGATGCTTCCTCCCACCATCCCCACTACCCCCATGGCAGGAATAAGGTGGATCAGACACTGTTAACCTGAGTTCTTCATGTGAAGACTTGAAAACTTAAAAATTGATGGAATTTTAGTAAATGTATTCATTAACTATTGTTTCTTTGTCAAGCATATATATATCCATGGCTAATGGGAAAAGGCTTTTGTCAGATAATGGCCCCTTTATGCCTCCAAAAAGTTTATTGGGTGGTACATACTATAACTTAGTTGAGGACAAGACTTAGACCCACTCACACACCCTTTTACATTTCTTGAGAGTATAGGCGGGGATATCTTTCTAGGTTTCAAACAACCAAGTTCTCATTAAGTACTAGAAGAACCATACTCAGTAAACACTGTCTTTTTCATGTCAATGATGGTACGAGATTATGGAGGAAAGACTGTTAACAAGGCAGGAATGGGCCCACTGTCTTGGAACTTAAAGAGCACTGTTGGGGGTAAAGACAAAAGAAAGCTCTGCAAACAACAAACCTTCAAAGTAAGATAAGGGATACAGGAAAGTAGAGCACTAGAGTCAGGTTGTAGCAAAAGGGAGGGTGTTTACTGAGTACAAGTGGAAAGGTTACCACAGCGTTCAATATTGTAAACTGAATTTCCACAGGCAGCCAATTTTTTTTTTCAGTTTAAAATTACTTTCATAATTATGAAAGCCTGTTAACAGGCTGTACTCTAAAATTGTAGGCTGTTACAAGTTCACTGGTGATTTTCCACTCAAGTAAAATCTCAATGCTTTGGCACATCATGTGACCCTCTGCATTCAGCGGTGCCTCACACTTATTTTCCTATCTGATTTACTTTTGTTCTGCCTTTGTGATTCCTTAGGTATCCGAATAAGGCACACTTTACTGTCCCATTCTCCACTTGTTGGATTAGTCTTTAGCCTACTCTTAAAATACCTAGTTCCCTCTTTTCTTCTGAGATGGGTAGAAAAGTTCCTTCTTTGGTGACTTCCACCTCTATTTAAAATGTGCTCTTTCAACTCTTTTCTGTATCAGCACTTTATTTTCTGTATAGTGTCGGTCTTGCTGTGTGGTGGTACTGCTTACTGGTTTTAGTACCTGCTCTGTGTGGAAGCTTGACCATGCCTGTCTTGTATAGTAGGCACACTGGAAACTTAGAACTTCCCTTTCATAAAAACTATCTTGACTGGTGTGTTTCTAGGCTATCAGCAATAACTTTGCTGGGTTATTTTTAATGATTTTGATGATTTAATGATTTTAATTTCTTATATAGTAAGGAAAAATTTACTGCATACTTGTTAGACATAGGCCTGACTCCACACACACAAAAAAAATTGTAAGCAGTTGAGATAGCTTTTGTTAATATTTGTAATGTCTCCCATATTTCCATTCTTCTCCTAAGCTTCTGTTTGCTCCTTTGGCGTTCATTAGCTTTTCATTTGGTAAAAATTCAGATACCCATGGTCTGTTGTTGTTTTCCCATTGGCACTGGCTCCTCTCCCATGGGATTGCGGAAGGAAAGGTGGAGATGACCTGGAGCAGTGTCAGCAACTTCTCTGGCTGTTGGCATAGGTTGAAAGTAAAGCAGTCATCAGTGTGTCAGGGATGCTTGTGCCTGAATTCACATTTACAGTGCTGTTACTAGTAGCTGTATAGAGAGACAATGTTGCCAGATTGAAATGTTCAAAAACTCATTACCTTTTTTAAATGTATGGTTTACATAGTGGCTAGATCAGAAACAATTTTTCAACAATTTATTTGTTTTAATGAACCCTTAAAAGGTTAAAAGAAATTAGGTCATGAGGGGAAAAACTGAAAAGGAAAGTATCAGTTTGTCAGCTAGTCCTGCCAAATGCTTAAACTTAAAACCATTAGGATCAGTTGCTTGTAGCTATTCAGGGCTAAAATAGGTTAGTACCCTCTGTGTCATGCTTTTAACAAAATGACAAACAATATGAGAATGAAACATATTGAGCCAACAAGATAAAAATAGAATCTTCTAAACTTTTATTTCTCTTTCAAGAGGAATTCCATAAGAGCTGACTATAGATTGCCAAATACAAAAAAGTATCTTCCAGTTTAATTATAGGAAAATTGGCTACTATAGCCATACATGATGACACATGCTTATAATACTAGCACTCAGGAGGCTGAGACTGAAGCATTGAAAGTTCTAGGTCAGCTTGGACTACTAGCAAATTCTAGGCCAGCCTGGGCATGCATAGTGAAATCCTATCTTAGAATATGAGGGGAGAAGGAGAGAACAAAGAAATTAACTACTATACAGGTCGGTGATTTGGTAATTGTTAGTCTGTCTTCAATCTAAAGTGATAACATAGTTTTTTGCTTTTAAATATTGTTTAAACATTGCTGTAGCACAATACCCAAGTTGCTTAAATTGTGTCTCTGATTATTCTTTGGAGATTTTTTTTGGAAATTTGCTTAACTTTTTCTTTTTAAACCAAAGATGGAGATACATGATTGGCAGAGATTTTAGACATATAAGTGATGCTAAAGTTTTTGGAATTGAGTAATGTATATATATATATATATATATATATATATATATATATATATATATGTGTGTGTATATATGTGTGTGTGTGTGTGTGTGTTTCTTCTGTAGTAAGGAAAGATTTTCTGCATACCTTGTTAGACATATGCCTGACTCCACACAAAAGATTGCAAGCAGTTGAGATAACTCTTGTTAATATTCATTATATATAAATCTATTATTTATATATAAATTATATATACATATATATATATAGAGAGAGAGGGGGGGGAGATGAGAGAGAGAAGAGAGAGAGAGGAGAAGAGAAGAGGCGACCCTGCTCTATATGTGATATTAACATTGTACTCAGTGCAAGGGTATTCTTTCTGTCCATGCTACTTTCAACATTTTCCACCTTTTGCCTTAGTCCCTTCCTTTATTATAAGGTTTTATGCCATATTTCCCCATTATAAGGCAGAACCCACTGCTCTCAATAGTAGTACCCTACCAAGGCAGAATAAACTGGATCTTGTCAACAAAAAGGGAATGGGGAGGGTAACTGACTAGTTCCATTGTTAAGATACCTGAGATCCCAGATCACATTATAAATTCCCATAGTACACTGTTTCTGGGAACTTCACATTGCTTTCTGGAAAGTTTTAATCCTGAAGACCACAGTATACCTCTTGGGATGGTTGGTTTGTTGCCACTGCCATTGTAGTTCCATCAAGCGAGAGATTATCCTTGGTTTGTTTTGTTGTTAATCTTCTTGTGTTATAATCCTCTTTTTTAGTAATGATTGGTTCCTCAGGAGATTCTTTTTTCTTTTTCTCTTTATATTTAATCCTTTTAAATACTTTCTATTTTCTAGTTTCAGACTTTGCTTTAAGTGAAATTACATCTCTCACCTGTCTTTTGATTTCACTGAAAACATCTCAACCTAAACACTGTGTGTATCAACGGGCATAATGGCATACACCTGTGGTCCCAGCTAATTTAGAGGTTGAGGCAAAAAAGTCTGTGTGCAAGTATTCAAGTCCAACTGACCTAGATAAACTTAACAAGATACAATCTTTTTCTTAATTGAAAAAAATTCATACAATATACTTTTTATACACTTTCCTCTCTCCAACTCCTTCCAGATCTTTCCCCTCACCCAACTCCAGGGCCTTTCTTACTCTGTTTAAAAAACACAAAAAACTCAAGAAACACACACAAACAAAAAAAGAAATCCATAAAACCACTAAATGGGAAACCAAAATATGCAAGTAAAAAGCCAATTTGACAAGACATGTCCAAACAAAGTTTAATGATACTGTTCAGAGGAGTTTGTCAAGAATGTCATTAGGAGTCATTTTATGGATATGTTCCTGTAGCACAGTAATTCTCAACTTTCCTGATGCTGCAACCCTTTAATACGGTTTTTCATGTTTGCTGACATTGTCCCCAGTTCTCCTTTCATCCCTCACCCCAAAAAATGACAGATTAGAAACTTTCCAGCTACTTCTTCAGACATAAGTGGTCTAGCTGCTGACTCTTGCATCTCTTACATTCAATCTCTAAGAACTTTCTGTTGATTCTGCCTTCTAAATAGAAATTACTAGTGGACTTGACTATCATTTGTACTACCACTTTTTGGCCCTAATATAAGCCATCATCATTTAAAACCATTGAGATCATGAACCAATTTGTAATTGTTCTATTTTGTCCATTATTGTTAATAAATATATAACTGTCCAATTAATATTGAAAAGACTCATAATTATTTACTTATATGCTTAATTATAATAATTATGTTGTCTCTAGTCTTTTCTGATTCAAGTGCAGTACTTCAGGGAATAAGTACCCCAAGGTCCTTATGTCTTTCACTCAGTCCCTTTCCTTTGTTTTCTTACTACTTGACTTCATCAGGACACCTGCTGATACATGTGTATATTGTCCTCTTCTTGTAACTTTTTCTTCCTGTGTACAGTATCACCTGTACCTCCATCCATATCCCCTTCCACCAATAAAAGTTTTATCTTTGGATTTAGCTTTAATGGAAATTCTTATGTTTGTTTGACAATCACTAACAACTATATGATTTGAAAATGTTAACTAGTCTCTGTGCCTTACTGTCTCTTTTCCTGTAAAAATTAGGATAATTAGCATACGTACTCCCACAATTCTAGAGTTATTGTGAGGATAAAATTAACTAATTTATAAAGGGTTTTTAGTTTGTGGGGTATAGGTGCTTAATAAATATTATCTATGATCATTTTTAAAAAATGTAGTTTAAGAGGACGGTGTTGTAACTTAGTGGTAGAGCACTTGCTTACAAGACCCTGAGTCTAATCCTCAGGAACACAACACACACACACACACACACACACATGCAAGTACACACACATGCAGATGCACATAAAATTATTTTAGCCAAGTTATTCATTTAATATTTGCTAAGTTATCACCTCATTTTCTATACATGTGTGTATATGTGTCTGTACCTGTGTATAAAGTGACTAGCCTGGCTCCAACATTTGATCTCATTGTTAACTAGAAGCAGTGTAAGATAGAATGTGAGTTCCAGAATCAGAGAAGCTGTATTATGGACGTGTATGACTATTATTAAAGTCCCAAAACTTCACTTAAAGGAAGTTTATATATTTCTTAGCAAGAGCTAGAATAAAATTAGGTCCCTACACTAGCTTCCTGTTTGGTGTTAGTTCTGTTATGCTTATGCGTTAATTTTAATTTTCTGGTAATGTATCTTCCCCAACCCCCAGGTAATTAGCCACAGAAGGCTATTAAACAAGATAAATAATTGTCTCCAAGTAGAAGAAAACCAAGATCCATGAGTGGGCATCGGTCAACAAGGAAACGATGTGGAGATTCTCACCCAGAGTCGCCTGTGGGCTTTGGGCATATGAGTACTACAGGGTGTGTATTAAATAAATTGTTTCAGTTGCCGACACCACCACTGTCAAGACACCAGTTGAAACGTCTAGAAGAACACAGATATCAGAGTGCTGGACGGTCCCTGCTCGAGCCCTTAATGCAAGGATACTGGGAATGGCTAGTTGGAAGAGTACCCTCATGGATTGCCCCAAATCTCATCACCATCATTGGACTATCAATAAATATCTGTACAACTATTTTGTTAGTCTTCTACTGCCCTACAGCTACAGAGCAGGTAAGAGTAGCAATAGGAATGTTTATTATAGTCCAGAAACATTGTAATTGGGATTTTTAGGTCATTTTATTTAAAGACAAAATATTCTCATGGCTATTTGCTAACTATTTTAAATATCCTATAAAGACTTCAATAAATTGCATTTACGTTCTTCCTACTTTATATACTACTGTTGCTTAACAGAAACACAAGAAAGGGATGTTTAAAATGACATGACTAAAAGCAAGGCTACTCAAAAGTGTTTTCTCAGCCAGCTGTGTTATCAGATGCCTGTGTCACGGCACCAAGGAGGCTGAGACAGAAAGATTGTGAGTTGGAAGCAAGTGGTGCTTCATAGCAAGTTTAAGACAAATAAGACTGGACCATTTGTTCCACATGCATCTTACATAGTTTTATCTATTTTAATTCCTCTTTTATTATGCAAATGGTTAATATAGAGTGTGAATACATTTCTAGTTTCTTCTTTTTTGGAGACAGAATTTTGCTCTAAAGATCAGGCTGGCTTCAGATTTCATAACTTCCAATCTTGTGATGAGATTCCAAACATGCACACCACCATGCCTGGGTTATTTTCTCAAATAGCTTGCTATATTTCAGTCAGGATACTCAGAGAGGAAAAACCAATACAGTTGTATATGGCATCACGTATCCTTTCAGCTATTTCACATGGGTTGTCTGAAGCCTGACTCCTGATCCCAAAGGATTGGTCTAGGTTTATGTATCCTTAAAAGGGAACAGCAAGGAGGTGGTTGATTGCAAGGGAAAAATTCTAATAATCCTAAGCCACTTCTAGAGAGAGGATCAAGGAGTAGAAGAGGGGTTAAAGGTGACTTAACACTAATAATTTTTTGAATTATTGCATTAAGGGTGACTTAACATTAATTTATTGAATACTACAGAATGCACTTGGTAACCCTGGTTCCCTGTGATGCTTTTCTTGCAGTTTTCTTAAGTGATTTGGATTTACTTGAGTACAAAGTAGAAAATGCTCTGATCACTGGAAGTTTTAAAAATTGCTGTGAGGAAGCATCAAGGTGAAAAATGACTTCAGCACTCTTTCAGTGCTCTGCATGGAAGGGATAATGTCCTTCAGAGCTGCATGGTAGAAATACTTGTTAGACTTAGCTGAAGATACATTAAACTAAGTCACAGCTATCTTTTGTGATAAGTCTATCATCTTTGTGATGGCAGGAAGATACCCAAGTCTAAGCCTTTATTTAAGTCTTATTTTGTGTGAGAATTAATGTATTCAGGATGTCTAGCATACAGTGCTCAGTAGATCAAAGCTGATTATTTTTTCCATTTGGGCAAAGAGATTAAGTATATAACTTCCTCCCTACAACCCCATCCCATTCCCGATTTCTTCTATGATACATACTACATAGAACAAACAGCTAAGTCCCCGTTGAGTTTTTGTATTTTCTTCATCCATATTTTAAATCAAAATTCTATAAATTTAGCACCCAAAAGAGATTCAGTTCATTGTATCTGATTCTTTTAGGTATTTTACCAGAAGTGGTGACAAAGATCTGTCTACATATCTTATGAACGTTCTATAAATTTTTATGCTAAAGACTTTTTTAAGCTTTTTGAGATTTTAATATTTTTTAGATTGTTATATAATCACATCATTTTTCTTTTTTCCTCCCTCTAAACTCTCTGCATCTAGAGACCAATCATTCATTATTTGAATGGCTTTAGCTGGCTTGTTCGGAAAAGAAAAGTGGTAGATGGGTTAAAAAAATTAATCAAATTCTCCATATAGAAATGTCAACCTTGTTTAAAAATGGAGTACCAAAATATCTCTTTGATATGTTTGTTAGTGAAATATTTAAATTTTATCAGCTTAGTAGCTTAGATTTTGTTTGTTTCTTTTGTTGTTGGTTTTGGGTTTTGCTGTTGTTTGTTTGTGGAGACAGAATCTTCTGTAACTATGATTACAAGCATGTGCTACCACGCCTACTAGGCTTTTTTTTTTTTTATTGCTTTTATTTAGTTTTACATTTTATGGTTCAGAGAGGTAACTCAGTGGTTAAGAGATATAACTCTTGAAGAGTTAAGCTTTTAGAACTCAAATCTGGAAGCTTAGGGGATCCAACGTTGTCTTCTGGCTTCTATGGGCACTATATATCCACACATAAACACATTTACATAAACATAATTAAAATAATGAACTAGTTTTACTATGTCTCTGTTTAGTTTCTGTTTCCATGATCTGTCCATTGGTGAGAGTGAAGTGTTGAAATCTCCCACTATTGTTGTGTGAGGTTCATTGTGTGCTTTGAGCTTTAGTAACATTTCTTTTATGAATGTTTGCTGATATTCTGCCTGCATGTCTGTGCAGGGGTGCCAGGTCCTTATGACAGTTGTGAGCTGGGAGTTGAAATTGGGTCCTCTGGAAGAGCAGCCAGTGTTCTTAACCTCTGAGCCATGTCTCCAGCTGTATTGTTTATTTTATATACATGCATGTTAAACCTGAGTTGTCCAGTTACTAGTGAGTTTTATTGAGTTCCCAGTTTGAGGGAAAATTGTAAAGTATCAGGAAAGGCAGTGGTGGCAGGTACAGGAGGCAGCTGGTCACATTGGATCTGCAAGCAGGAAGCAGAGAGCGGTGGACGCTGTTGCTCAGCCACCTTCCTCCATCTTCTCTTCTCAGGCTAGGATCCCAGTGCTTGGGATACACCACCTGTATCCAGCGTAGACCTGGTCTACTCTCTTCAGTTAGTCTTTTTGGAAATAGCTTCATAGATATACTCAGGGATGTGTTTGTAGGGTGATTCTAAATCTAGTCACTTTGACAATGAAAATGAACCATCACACCCACCTTTCCTTACTGTCCTTGCATTTCTACAAGATTTGGCAAATTGGCTTTCTTAATAGTTAATAGTACCTGACTGATACATGTATGTGCTCCTTCCTTTGCCAGGCATTTACCTAAGCTGAGACCACACTTGGAATAAGAGGTTTATTTTGAAAACAAAACAAACAAACAAACAAAAAACCCGAGAGTTGTAAAATAATGGGAACGAGGAAAAAATTAATTAAATATTAGGTGTTTTTACAGATTTACAGAAAGGAAGGAAAACATAGAACCAAGAAAACCTTAGTCTCTTTTTTTGTGCTTATAACTGTTATTTTGCTTTTTCCTGACAGTGTGTATACACTAATACTTGAAGTCATCTGTTTTCATAGTAATACTCGAGCTCATTAAAATCCTAAGTAGGCCCCAAGAAGGTCCCATATTTTATTTAGCTCTTCAGAGTAGAGCAATTCAGTAGCATCTTTGTGGTGGTGGGAATGCTCTTTGTATGGGTAAGGTAGCATTTAGCTACTTGATTTGAGTGTTTAAAAATATAATTAAAGTACTGATTTTTCTAATCTGATTTTATGTAATTTAAACCAAAATATTTGCACATGGCTAATGGCTACTGTGTTGGGACAATAGGATCTAGAAGATACTGAGTCCTTCAGGAAGAAGAAATAAATAGATCTGAGTCCAAAAGAGGGGTTCCTTAGTCAGAAAGGATTCCTTGGCCATTTCAATCTGCTTACATGCACATCATGTTACATACAGTGTATTGACTTTAGATTTTGTAACTGACTTCAGAGAGGTATATACTGTGTTGTCAGTCCTTTTTATAACCTCAGTGTTAAGTCTGGAACACCAATAAAATGGTTAAGGGAAGATCATTCTTGTTTAAAAACTAAGTTATTAATAGATTTCTAGCAGAGAAAAATCTCTTTCCAGTGTAGCATATATTGAATATTTTATAACTCTTGACTATTAATATCATGTAACTTTATAAATACTATCTAAGGAAGTCTGTGATAATAACATTTTATTCATAATCTAGATAGGAAAATATACAATATTTAAATCAATATAAGTGGTTTGTTTTTTTTAAAAAAGACAAAGTATTCTTTAATGATATATCTATAAATATTTGAAAACCAATGTTCAAGGTCTCTGTGAAACAGAACATCATCATCCCGGTTCCTCATCATTTGCCCTGTAACAGCATGTTAAAATAAGTGTCTAGATAAAGAAAATGGGAAAAGTATTTTTATTGTTGGCTATTCTCAAACATTCTCAGGGTGCATTCACCATATTGGACACCAGAAGTCTTGCAGTGAAGTAAGAAATGTGTTTAAAGCTGAACCTAGTACTTCCCTAATAAAATGAAACTAGTTGTTTTTTTGGTTTTGATTGTTTAGGTAGCATTTCCAGGTATGGTGATACACTCCTGTAATCCTAAGTCTTTGCAGGGAGGTAGAAGCAGGAGAATCAGGAATTCTAGGCTAGCCTCAGCTACAAATCAATAGTTTTGATTCCAGCAGTCTGGAGTATATCAGACACTTTTGACACTTTAGCAATTTGTATCCCTGGTTAGGGAACCCAGAGACACAAGGGAGCTCAGTGCACAGGGGATGTATTGTACATAATGGAGACCTTCTGGAGCACCCTTAAAAACTGGAAAGGCTCAGTGCAGCAGTATAGGACAATACCAGAACAGGGAAGTAGGAAGGGGTGGATGGGGGAACAGGGGGAGGGAAGAGGGCTTGTGGGACCTTCAGGGAGTGGGGAGCCAGAAAAGGGAAAATCATTTGAAATGTAAATAAAGAATATATCGAATAAAAAAAAAAAAACAAAAAAAAACCTAATCAAAAAAACCCCAGGGGATTTAACTCTGCTAACAATCCCAGTTACTTCAGGCCTCAGTAAGTTCTTTGTTAGTGTTTCAGTTATGTCTTCCACAGCTTTCAACCAAGAATACTTGTAGAGAATGAGGAGAAAATCGGGCTGACAAGATGGGCTCATTGGGTAAAAGCAGTTGCTTCTTAGCCTGCAGAGTTAATTCCGGGACTCACATATGGAAGCAGAGAACTCTGACCTGCACGTGTCCTCTGCGCATGCCCAGAGGAGCATGCACACACTCATACACACCATGTAAATGGAGCTGAAAAGGAAGACTAAATATCTGATGTTAACAGAAACATTTAGCCAAACCTAATAATGAAGGAAACCGTCTAACTGTCGTTGCTGTTGTCTTGTTTCGCAGGCACCTCTGTGGGCTTACATTGCCTGTGCTTGTGGCCTTTTCATTTACCAGTCTCTGGATGCTATAGATGGGAAGCAGGCCAGAAGAACTAACAGTAGCTCTCCTTTGGGAGAACTTTTTGATCATGGCTGTGACTCACTATCAACAGGTATTGTTGCTTTTTAATGCTGAGAATTATTAACTGATGGAAACAATATGATAATTAATGTTGCAGTAAATAAATTTAGTTAGTTCTCAAGCAAATGATATTTATATTAAATTTTAGTGGGTTATTTTGAGACTTGTGGTTCTGGTTAGTGCTTGTTCATTGTTGGCATTATTGGGAAACTTAATTACTTGGTTTATTTTATTTATTTATTTTATTATATTTTTATTTTTATGTTTTTAGTGTTTGGGGTTCATACCCAGGGCCTCACATACGCTCGACTAGGCAAGCCTGCTACTTTTACTACCATCTCCATTCCAGGAACTTTAAAAAAAAAATAGAGTATAACTGTCATTATCACAAATCTCATAGTTCTAGGTAAATCTCATAGTTCTAGGTACAATAGTGGATGACTGGTAGTCCACATCCTTATATTTAAATGAATCCTAAGTATAGATAGTTAGGGGTACATTATACACTTGAATTATAAATATGCAGTAAGGGCCTGGATAAAGACTGACGGGATCCAGCCTGGAGGAGTGATATATAACATGAGGGTTACAGTTAATAATAAATACTAAGGATAGATTTTAGGTGTTCCTCCACAATGGTGATGTGCAGACTACTTTTTTATTCACAATGCAGTGTGTACACATACCAAAACACCCTGTTGTACATTGTTTTTTTAGAAAAGCTAGAAGAAAACATGCTGGCAGTGGTTTTGGTTAGCATAGCTGAAGTGTAAGTGATATGTCTGTATTTGTAGTATGTTGCGAGTTTTTCAAATAATACTTGAGTCCATTTTTAGAAATCAAATTATAAATGAAGTTGAGGTGAGCATTGTGGTGTACTGCCTGAGAAACCACAGTAGAGACTGCATAAGTACTGGGTCAGCCTGAGCTAGGAGGCAAGCGTTAGGCCAGCCTGGGCTAGTTATTAATATCCTCTTTCAAAATCACAAACAAAAATGAATTTCTAACTAGTATTCCTAACAGAAGTGTTTCCCTCCTTATTTTAATTTTATTATTCAGTTGTTCTACCAGTTGGCTTGGCGTTTAAAATATTTTTAAGTCTTGAATGTCTTATGTCTTGGGTCCAGATTTGCATATCAAAATCATTACTTTGTTGTGTTCTAATGGTAGCCTGCCTGTTAAAGGAAGAAAAGTAACTAAATAAATCAGATTAAGGAAAACTCCAACTTTTCACTGAGTGAAAACTAGTTGGGTAAATTGAAAGACCATTAGAGTTTAATGAGGAAACTGTAGGATGCCAAGCATCTTATCTTTGAAAGTTGAAATGATAATCATTTTACATTGTAGTTTGTATGAGACATAGTGATACCTGCTAAGTGAGAACAGATAGTTTCCTCCTCTGAAGCAGGTAGGCCCCGTGATGCTTGTTGAGGCTTTCTAGTCTTTTTTCAGTTTTGTTTTGTTTCTGACTCTCTTCTTGAATGGCTTGTGCTTTCCTGGGGAGGTGGTGTTTGCCTGTTCTGATTTCTAAATTGAGTGTATGTATGCTTGTGAGAACCCCAGTACAGCTGCTTTCAGATGCCAAAGAGGAAATCAGACCCCTGTTGCTAGGTTGTAACCACTGAACCATCTCTCAAGTCCCTGTATTTATTTATTTATTTACTTATTATTTATTTATTTATTTATTTTGTTTTTTTGAGACAGGGTTTCTCTGTGGAGTCCTGGCTCTCCTGGAACTCACTCTATAGACCAGGCTGGCCTCGAACTCAGAGATCCATTTGCCTCTGCCTCTTGTTTTATTTTATTTTATTTTATTTTATTTATTTTTGAGACCTGGTCTCCCAATGTAACTAAGGCTGGCTTTGAGCTCTTCCTGCCTCAGCATCCTGAGTACTGAGATAGGTATGCACTTGTTAGCACTGCAGCACACTGAAAACCCTGCAGCACACTGAGTACTGAGATAGGTATGCACTTGTTAGCACTGCAGCACACTGGGTAAGGAGAATTCTAAAAAATGTGGTAAAGTATTTTAATTGCTTTGAAGAATTTTGCTTCAGCTAAATGATCTAAAAATCATAAAAAAATGAAATAAGACATTGAAATTATGTAAAAATATGTAAATACTACATAACTGAAAGGAGATTGTCTGTGTCTCATCTAAGGTGATTTTTCAGCTCTTGGTACCATTTAGTTTTCACTTTCATTTTTCTTCTGCAGTTTTTGTGGTTCTTGGAACTTGTATTGCAGTGCAACTTGGAACAAATCCTGACTGGATGTTTTTTTGTTGTTTTGCTGGGACATTCATGTTCTATTGTGCACACTGGCAAACATATGTTTCTGGAACATTGCGATTTGGAATGTAAGTAATACTTAATGATGATTTTGTTGCTTTCATATATGGAGAATATTGCTTATAGATTTAAGTATTAAGAATTGATCAAATCACTAAATTAACTTAAGTTTTTAAAGTAAACTATATAAAACTATTTTCTCTGTCATGTGTCTCTGTATTCCTTTGGGAACAAAGTGACAGAATCATACAGTAAACATTTTGAAAGGATAACGAAAATCTGTAGGTCCTCACTCATCTTCACAGTTCTTTCCAAATTTACTTTTTTATCTGACTGTCTTTTTACCTTAATTCCATATCTTATTTTGACATATAAAACTTATTGTAAAGAAAGAGTTTCTGAACTGGAGCGATGGGCTCAGTGGTTAAGAGCATGCCTGCTCTTACAGAGTACCTGAGTTCAGTTCCTAGCACTCCCCTGTAAGTGCAGCTCCATAAGATCTGAACCCCTTTTCTAAATCATCACATGATTAAAAATAGTTTTTGTTTTTGTTTTTAGAAATGGGAAAGTTTTTGAAAGCAAGCCTTTTCTTTGAATATTGTGGTTTAATTATATTTTAGTATTTTATACTGTTTTATTCACAATTCTACAAAAGAAAAATTTAATAATTTGTTTGATGTTGTTTGTTGTATTTTTTTCTGCCAGCAAAATATCTGAGAATTTACAAATCAAATATGTACAAACCTTTTTGACCTGAATGGAGAGTTCGTACCTGTTGATCAGTACTTTTCATAATGATTAATGTAAACTAGTCTTAGAATGTGATTAAGGATGCCTTTTACCATCTAGGTTTTGTTGTTTGTTTTGTTTTGTTAGATTTATGTTTACTTGATTTGCATGGATGTTTTGCCTGCATATATATCTGTGAATCACATACATTCAATATTTTCAGAATTAGAAGGGGGAGTCAGGTCCCTTGGAACTGTAGTTAGAGATAGTCATGAGATACCTGTGGGTGCTAGGTGAGCTGTTTCTCCAGGCCCCACCATCTGCTTTTTAATTAATTATTATAGATCCTGTTTATTCTTTCCTTTTGGTTTGGAATATACATATATGTATATGTATGTGTGTGTGTGTGTGTGTGTGTGTGTGTGTATATATATATATATATATATTTTTTTTTTTAAATTTCAAATATTTTTTTTTATTATTCGATATAATTTATTTACATTTCAAATGATTTCCCCTTTTCTAGCCCCCCCACTCCCCGAAAGTCCCGCAAGCCCCCTTCTCTTCCCCTGTCCTCCCACCCACCCCTTCCCACTTCCCCGTTCTGGTTTTGCTGAATACTGTTTCACTGAGTCTTTCCAGAACCAGGGGCCACTCCTCCTTTCTTCTTGTACCTCATTTGATGTGTGGATTATGTTTTGGGTATTCCAGTTTTCTAGGTTAATATCCACTTATTAGTGAGTGCATACCATGATTCACCTTTTGAGTCTGGGTTACCTCACTTAGTATGATATTCTCTAGCTCCATCCATTTGCCTAAGAATTTCATGAATTCATTGTTTCTAATGGCTGAATAGTACTCCATTGTGTAGATATACCACATTTTTTGCATCCACTCTTCTGTTGAGGGATACCTGGGTTCTTTCCAGCATCTGGCAATTACAAATAGGGCTGCTATGAACATAGTAGAACATGTATCCTTATTACATGGTGGGGAGTCTTCTGGGTATATGCCCAGGAGTGGTATAGCAGGATCTTCTGGAAGTAAGGTGCCCAGTTTTCGGAGGAACCGCCAGACTGATTTCCAGAGTGGTTGTACCAATTTGCAACCCCACCAGCAGTGGAGGAGTGTTCCTCTTTCTCCACACCCTCTCCAACACCTGCTGTCTCCTGAATTTTTAATCTTAGCCATTCTGACTGGTGTAAGATGAAATCTTAGGGTTGTTTTGATTTGCATTTCCCTAATGACTAATGAAGTTGAGCATTTTTTAAGATGCTTCTCCGCCATCCGAAGTTCTTCAGGTGAGAATTCTTTGTTTAACTCTGTACCCCATTTTTTAATAGGGTTGTTTGGTTTTCTGGAGTCTAACTTCTTGAGTTCTTTATATATATTGGATATTAGCCCTCTATCTGATGTAGGATTGGTGAAGATCTTTTCCCAATTTGTTGGTTGCCGATTTGTCCTCTTGATGGTGTCCTTTGCCTTACAGAAACTTTGTAATTTTATGAGGTCCCATTTGTCAATTCTTGCTCTTAGAGCATACGCTATTGGTGTTTTGTTCAGAAACTTTCTCCCTGTACCTATGTCCTCAAGGGTCTTCCCCAGTTTTTTTTCTATTAGCTTCAGAGTGTCTGGCTTTATGTGGAGGTCCTTGATCCATTTGGATTTGAGCTTAGTACAAGAGATAGAAGAAAGAATCTCAGATGCTGAAGATTCCATAGAAACCATGGACTCAACAGTTAAAGAAAATGCAAAATGCAAAAAGCTTGTAACCCAAAATATCCAGGAAATCCAGGACACAATGAGAAGACCAAACCTAAGGATTATAGGCATAGAGGAGAATGAAGATTTACAACTTAAAGGGCCAGCAAATATCTTCAATAAAATTATGGAAGAAAACTTCCCTAACCTATAGAGAGAGATGCCCATGAATATACAAGAAGCCTACAGAACTCCAAACAGACTGGACCAGAACAGAAATACTTCCTGTCACATAATAATCAAAACACCAAATGTTCTAAACAAAGAAAGAATACTAAAGGCAGTAAGAGAAAAAGGCCAAGTAACATATAAAGGAAGACCTATCAGAATCACAGCAGACTTTTCACCTGAGACTATGAAGGCTAGAAGGTCCTGGGCAGATCTCATGCAGACTCTAAGAGAACACAAATGCCAACCAAAACTACTATATCCAGCAAAACTCTCAATCACCATAGATGGAGAAACTAAGATATTTCATGACAAAACCAAGTTTACCCAATATCTATCCACAAACCCGGCCCTAAAAAGGATAATAGGAGGACAACACCAATACAAGGAGGGAAACTTCACCCTGGAAAAAGCAAGATAGTAACCTTTCATCAAACCCAAAAGAAGTTAAGCATTCAAATTTAAAAAATAACGTCAAAAATGATAGGAAGTAACAATCACTATTCCTTAATATCTCTTAACATCAATGGACTTAATGCCCCAATAAAAAGACACAGACTAACTGAATGGATACGTAAACAGGACCCTACATTTTGCTGCTTACAGGAAACACACCTCAGGGTCAAAGACAAACACTACCTTAGAGTAAAAGGCTGGAAGACAATTTTACAAGCAAATGGTCTCAGGAAACAAGCTGGAGTAGCCATTTTAATATCAGATAAAATTGACTTTCAACCCAAAGTCATCAAAAGAGACCCTGAGGGACACTTCTTGCTGGTCAAAGGAAAAATACAAAAAGAAGAACTGACAATCCTGAACATCTATGCCCCAAATGTAAGGGCACCCTCTTTTGTAAAAGAAACTTTATTAAAACTAAAAGCACACATTGCACCTAACACAATAATTGTGGGTGACTTCAACACTGCACTTTCCTCAATGGACCGATCAGGAAAACAGAAACTAAACAGGGACACAATGAAACTAATTGAAGCTTTGGACCAATTAGATTTAACAGATATATATAGAACATTCTATCCTAAAACAAAAGAATATACCTTTTTCTCAGCACCTCATGGTACCTTCTCCAAAATCGACCATATAATTGGTCACAAGACAGACCTCAACAAATATAAGAAGATCGAACTAATCCCATGCCTCCTATCTGATCACTATGGAGTAAAAGTGGTCTTCAATAGCAACAGAAACAACAGAAAGCCCACATACACGTGGAAACTGAACAATACTCTACTCAATGATACCTTGGTCAAGGAAGAAATAAAGAAAGAAATTAAAGACTTTTTAGAACACAATGAAAATGAAAACACAACATACCCAAATCTATGGGACACAATGAAAGCAGTGCTAAGAGGAAAACTCATAGCCCTGAGTGCCTCCAAAAAGAAAATGGAGAGAGCATACATTACCAGCTTAATGACACACCTGAAAGCCCTGGAACAAAAAGAAGCTATTTCGCCCAGGAGGAGTAGAAGGCAGGAAATCATCAAACTCAGGGCCGAAATCAATCAAGTAGAAACAAAGAGAACCATACAAAAAATCAACAATACCAGGAGCTGGTTCTTTGAGAAAATCAACAAGATAGATAAGCCCTTAGCCAGAATGACCAAAGGGCACAGAGAAAGTATCCAAATTAACAAACTTAGAAATGAAAAGGGAGATATAACAACGGAAACTGAGGAAATCCAAAAAATCATCAGATCCTACTACAAGAGCCTATACTCAACACAACTGGAGAATCTGGAGGAAATGGACAATTTCCTTGACAGATACCAAATACCAAAATTAAATCAGGACCAACTAGACCATCTAAACAGTCCCATAATGCCTAAAGAAATAGAAGGAGTCATAGAAAGTCTTCCAACCAAAAAAAGCACAGGACCAGATGGCTTCAGTGCAGAATTCTACCAGACCTTCAAAGAAGAGTTAACACCAATACTCTTCAAACTATTCCACAAAATAGAAACAGAAGGAACACTACCCAATTCCTTCTACGAAGCCACAATTACGCTGATACCAAAGCCACACAAAGATCCAACAAAGAAAGAGAACTTCAGACCAATTTCCCTTATGAACATCGATGCAAAAATACTCAATAAAATTCTTGCCAACCGAATCCAAGAATACATCAAAACGATCATCCACCATGATCAAGTAGGCTTTATCCCAGGAATGCAGGGTTGGTTCAATATACGGAAATCCATCAATACAATCCACTACATAAACAAACTCAAAGAACAAAACCACATGGTCATTTCATTGGATGCTGAAAAAGCATTTGACAAAATTCAGCATCCCTTCATGCTTAAAGTCTTGGAGAGAACAGGAATTCAAGGCCCATACCTAAACATAGTAAAAGCAATATACAGCAAACCGGTAGCCAGCATCAAACTAAATGGAGAGAAACTTGAAGCAATCCCACTGAAATCAGGGACCAGACAAGGCTGCCCCCTTTCTCCTTATCTTTTCAATATTGTACTTGAGGTACTAGCTCGGGCAATTCGACAACATAAGGAGGTCAAAGGGATACAAATTGGAAAGGAAGAAGTCAAACTATCATTATTTGCAGACGATATTTTTTTTTTTTTTAAGAAAAGGCTGTATTCAAAATAAAAATGCCTGACTATAACACATTTTAACGTAGTCCTTGAGTCCCTAAGGGTCTTATTTATTTATTTATTTATTTATCGCCTTACTTATTTAGAGTACCAGCAAGAATTGTTTTAATAAACTTCAAAAAGGCTAGACTACTTAGAAATTCACTTGCTTACCACAAACTCCGTTCATGTTTTTTGCTAAATGTTTTAAAATAGAACTTAGGAACCACTGAGATAGGTAAACGAGTAAAGACACAAACATACATTAAGAGTAAATTCTTACACAACTTTTAAATAATAAAATACAGGGTTACTAATATTTTTGGTGTGAAATTTTTAGAAGAAATCTCTGAGTAATTTCAAAGTGAAACAAGTAAGAGAATATGTTTAATGTCGTTTAAGGTCTATCAGAAGACAGTGGCATGATGTCCGTATTAATTGTCTATGCCTTCATTGGTCATATATGGAGTAATTCATACTCAGAAAATGTTAGCCTTCTAATTTAAAGAAAAACAGTGATTGAATGTTTATAGTTGCTTTGTTTTCAGGAATGTTTTCATAGCCTTTGTCTTAAAATATTTTCATAAGTCATCTGCTTTAGGTAAAAACCACAAAATGTTGTTAAAAATTCTAAGATCATTTGATTTTCATAATTCAGTTGTATGTTTAAGTGCTATTGGGTTTTCAGAAATGCCATGATGGTTT
Organism: Apodemus sylvaticus; assembly: GCF_947179515.1. Classification (NCBI taxonomy): domain Eukaryota; kingdom Metazoa; phylum Chordata; class Mammalia; order Rodentia; family Muridae; genus Apodemus; species Apodemus sylvaticus. The sequence continues at coordinate 56,983,328 of NC_067475.1, forward strand.
CTATCTAGATTTCACGTCCTTCATGGATCATTTCTTATAGTCTCAGGGTTTTTTGTGTTGTTTCCCCTTATGGGAAGGGGTATTATGAGTACTAAATCTTTGTTGGATGTAACTTCATTTACAATCCAATTTTGTTAAGAGAATCCAATTTTCTTTCCCTTTCAAGAAGTGCTATGCCAGCTATATTGTATGGAAACCAAAGGGAAAGAGAATTAAGCATGAAAGTAGTAAACTAACAAAAACAGTAATAGATGATAGTTGTAGGAACAATTTAATATCACAGCTTTATATCTTACAGTCGTAGAATTGCCTGTAATAAAGTTCTTAGTTGGAAAAGTTTTCAGTCCCATGTGGTTAGATCGTAAGATGATGTGAGGGAGGAGCAGAGAAAGACTGACAAGGACTCAGAAAATCTTGTACTTTTTCTGCTTTGCCAAGAAATTTGGCTTTTATCCTGATCTGCAAGGAACTTTTGTAAGACCTAAAGCTAGGAAATGACAAGAAATATCTTTAGTAAGATCTCTCAGTATGGCAGAGAGTAAACTAGGGTTAACTGTAACAAAAGCAAAAAGACCCCCTAGTAAACATCAGCATAATTGACCTGAGGTGCTGCAAGGCCTGTACTAACACAGGGGGAATGGGGCTGATGGGAGAAAGACTTCGGAGGTAGACATTCTAGAATATAGTCTTTTTCTAGGTGTAGGGAGTGAATAAAAGTGTAGATACTACTCTGATGTCACCACAACTTCCCTTTATTGAGAGTTTATATGGAAAGTGGAGAAAGGCACTTTAGGAGAAGAAACCTATTTAAGTGGAAAATTCTATCCCAAAAAAATGTCTGTAAGTGATGGTTTTATTATAGGTAGAATAAGAATGGCAAAATCTTAGGGAAGGGGCTCGGAAAGAAGGCTGTGAACATAACATATTTGAATGACCAAAATGGGAGGATTCTTGTTGGAATCAAAAGCCAGGTGATTCTAGGATAGGCATATACTGAGTGTTAGAAAGCTTGTCTAGTATACCTGAAGTCCCAGGTATATCCCTAATATACCAATAATTAATTTAATTTAGTAAAATCCCTGGTAATATCAAGACCAAAACAAACACCTAAATTTAAATCAGATATCGTAAGGAAAATTGTACATTTTGGAGTAATACTGAAATGCCTTTTTAAAGTAAAAATGAGCTATTACAGTATGCATGGGAAAATGCCATTAGTACTTTATACACAACTAGCTACTCATCAGAACAAACCAAAACTAGTATACTGGAAGATAGAGAACACATAAATTCCCCCCTCCCCAGTACTACTAGAGTTCACAAGAGTTCACATGTTTTTCTCATGACCATATATAGTTATGTATAGGATAGATTAAATTCAGTCAATTTTGTATACATGAAAGAGAAAATATTCTTTTTTGACTAACAGGGAACAAGGTCAGTTCTCAGCTATGGTTTAAGTAAAGACATTTTTTAGATATGACTTCTTTCTAGTTTTTCTTAGGGAACATAAAAGCCACCTTAACTTGAGAAATACTACTTTTGAACACTTATTTGAATTGTTTTAGTGTCATTTATACATGGGTGAAAGGGATATCCTGAACCTTACTCTTTTCCATGTAAGAAATTCAGATGCTTATGCTCTCAGCACTCTTATAAAATGGAATGTTTGCCAAATAAGAAGCTTGGGGAGATGGACATGAGGTGCATGCCAGAACTTTGGTAGCTGAAGGAAGAATCTTGGAAGCTCAGAGTTAGCCTGGGCTACATAGATGGGGGAGTCATTCTCTAAAATCTAAACAAAAAACAAAGAAAAAGACATTTTTTTCTTCTTAGTCTCATTGCGTTTTGTTTCTATTTTAAGTTTATAGTATCTTGAACAAATAGAGAAAACATAGTTCATAAAGGCTAAAGAGATGGCTCAGTGGTTAAGTAAGTGTATGCTGTTCTTTCAGAGGACAAAGTTTTGGTTCCCAGTATTCCTGCCTGGCAGCTCACAGCCACCTCTTGTATCATTCCACAGGATCTGACCCCTTCTGGACTCTAAATATAATAAATCATTGTTTTTTAAAATGGATTTTAATTCATCTGTGGCTAAATACTTTCCATTTAAAATCTAGCATTTTAAGAAAACAAAGATGCATTGGATACTATTTCTGAACTTTATGAGCTACATCTTTCAGTACTTTGCTGTGGAGCTAAAAACCTTTCACAGAAAATGATAGTGACTATGACATCTCTGCAGACCCTTGTCTCACAGTCCTCGTAGACTGAGTCGGTGCTGCTCTAGCCCTTTACATTTTACTGGCCTTGATAGGAAGGATTGGGGAAAGACTAAAGTCAGAGAACTCAATAGAAAACCTGGGCTTGTGAAACATTCATGTTATGAGTTGACATAGAAGTACAGAAATACAAAGTCCCTTCAAATGGCCTGGGGTTGGGTAGTGCCAGGTGCAACAGCATGCTGACAGTGAATAGAATTCACTCAGTACCCTGAAACAAAGGAGCACTGTATGCTGGGAGATACAGTGTGTTCCTTTCCCATTTATCACAGCATTGGTTTTTAAAAGAGAATTGTTGTGATTGGAAGCTCATTTGTAATCAATCATCTTTAAGTGACTGTGGTTTAGATTACATGAAAGTTCTTTTTTCTGCTCTTAAGTCTTAAAGCCTCTATATCTAGGTACTTTTAGATTGATATCAGACAGGTGTACATATAGAATTAATTTTATATAGTTAGTTATTGGGATAAGCTCTTTCCATGTGGCACTGACTACACTGACTGGCCTGGAACTCACTTTGTAGACCAGGCTGGACTCAAAATCTGAGATTCACTTCTTCTTCCTGATTGCTGGGATTAAAGGTATATGCTATCATGCCCAGCAAAATCATTTTTTTAATGAAATAAGCTTATAAATAATTTGTCTTTATCTTTTTATTAAAACTATATTTATACAAAACATTGACCTTAAAAAATCTCTCACACTATACAGGTAGAACTGTTTATTTTTGTTTGTTTCTAATTTGGAGATAGGATGTCTTTCTAGCCCAGGCTGTCCTAGAACTCACTGTGAGTAGGCAGACTTTAAAGTCATGGCCATCCTTCTGCTTCAGTATCCCAAGTGCTGGGATTCTAGAAGCGTACACCATACTTGGTGGAACATTTGCTTAGTTATTCTGAGGGGACAAAGAAAGAAGCAAAAACGTCAAATTATAAGGTGGGGTAATAAATTGAACTCAGGCCATTTTTTTTTCTATCGCTGTGATAAGGCCATAACTAAAACAACTTGTGGAGAAAGGGGTTTATTTCATTTTGTAGCTCAGTCCATTATGAAAGCAAGGCCAATCAGGAACCTGGAGGCAGAGACTGAAGCAGAAGCCATCAGGGAGTGTTCTTACTGACATGCTCTCTATGGCTTGTTCAACCTGCTTTCTTATACAGTTCAGGACCAGTACTGTGGACTATACTTCATCAATCACTAACCAAGAAAATGCTGCACGGTCTTGTCTATACTAGCCAATCTGATGGAGGCATTTTGTCAATGGAGTATCCCTCTTCTCAGATGACACTAACTTGTATCAAGTTGACAAAAAAAAAAAATGGTTTTGCTGTGTTCTTGGATGCACTTTGCTAGAAATTGAGTATAATTTATTTTTTCTTTCTCTTTTTTACGCTCCAGATTTTATGCCCCTCCCGGTCCACCCTCTGACTGTTCCACATCCCATACCTCCTCTCTGCCCCTATCTCCAAGAGGATATCCCTACCCCAACCCTACCCAAACAGACCTCTAAACTCCATGGGGCCTCCAGTCTCTTGAGGCTCAGGTGCATCTTCTCTGATTGAACCCAGACCTGGCAGTCCTCTGCTGTATATGTATTGGGGACCTCATATCAGCTGGTGTATGCTGCCTGATTGGTGATCCAGTGTCTGAGAGATCTCAAGGGTCCAGGTTAATTGAAGCTGCTGGTCCTCCTACAGGGTTGCCCTCCTCCTCAGCTTCTTCCAGCTTTTTCCTAATTCAACCACAGGGGTCAGCTGCTTCTGTCCATTGGTTGGGTGCAAATATCTGCATCTGACTCTTTCAGCTGCTGTTGGGTCTTCCGGAGTGCAGTCATGATAGGTCCCTTTTTGTGAGCACACCATAGCCTTAGCATTAGTCCCACTTTGGGCCTGTCACAGGACCTTCTTTTCCTCAGGCTCCTCTCCATTTCCATCTCTGTCGTTCTTTCAGACAGGTAGAATTGTGGGTCAGAGTTTTGACTGTGGGATGGCAACCCCATCCCTCACTGGATGCCCTGTCTTTCTGCTGGAGATGGGCTCTACAGGTTTACTTTCCCCAGTGTAGGGCATTTCAATTAGGGTCCCTCCCTTTGAGTCCTGAGAGTCTCTCACCTCCCAGGTCTCTGGTGCATTCTGGAGGGTCCCCCCAACCTCCTACCTCCCGAGTTCGCCTGTTTCAATTCTTTCTGCTGACCCTCAGGGCTTCAATCCTTTTCTCCCACAGAGGTCTAGTAGAACTCTGCACTAAAGCCATCTGGCCCTGGGCTTTTTTTTTTTTTTTTTTTTTTGGTTGGGAGGTTTTTAATGACATCTTCTGTTTCCTTAGGGGATCTGGGCTTATTTAGATAGTTTATCTGCTCTTGATTTAACTTTGGTATATGGTATCTGTCTAGAAAATCATCCATTTCATCTAAGATTTTCCAATTTTGTTGAGTGTAGGCATTTGTAGTAGGCTCTGATGACTTTTAATTTCCTCATTTTCTGTTCTTATATCTCCCTTTTCTGATTATGTTAATCTAGATACTGTCTCTGTGCCTTTTAGTTAGCTTGGCTAAGGGTTTATATATTTTGGTGATTCTTTGTATCCTTCTTTTTGTTTCTTTTCAATTGATTTCAGCCCTGAGTTTGACTATTTCCTGCCATACTCCTCTTTGAGTGTGTTTGCTTCTTTTTGTTCTAGTGCTTTCAGGTATATTGTTAGGTTGCTAGTGTAGGATCTCTCCAATTTCTTTACCAGGGCACTTGGTGCTATGAATTATCCTCTTAGCACTGTTTTTATTGTATCCCATAAGTTGGGGTGTGCTGCGTCATCATTGAATTCCAGGAAGTCTTTAATATCTTTGTTTATTTTTTCCCCGACCAAGTTAACATTGAGTAGAGTTGTTCAGTTTCTTTGTATGTGAGTTTTCTGTTGTTTTTGTTATTATTGAAGTCTACCCTTAGTCTGTGGTGATCTGATAGAATGTATGGGATGATTTCATTCAATCTTCTTGTATCTGTTGAAGCCTGTTTTGTGACTGATTATATGGGCAGTTTTGGAGAAAGTTCCATGAGGTGCTGAGAAGGAGTAGTCTCTTGTTTTGGGGTGAAATGTTGTGTAGATATCTGTTAAATCCATTTGGTTCATAACCTCTATTAGTTTCACTGTGTCTCTGTTTAGTTTCTGTTTCAATGACCTGTCCATTGGTGAGAGTGAGGTGTTGAAGTCTCCCACTACTATTATGTGGGGTTCAATGTGTTTTGAGCTTTAGTAAAGTTTCTCTTATGAGTGTGGGTACCCTTTCTTTTAGAGCACAGATGTGCAGAATTGAGATTTTCTGTTGGTGGATTTTTTCCTTTGAATATGAAGTGTCCTTCCTCATCTTGCTTGATACTTTTGGTTGAAAGTCTATTTTATTGGATATTAGAATGACAACTTCTGCTTGTTTCTTGCGAATTAGGATATGGTTGTAGAATTGGGGGAAAAGGGGTGGAAGAGGAATATTCTAGAGGAGAATTATCAGGCAGTAGAACAAGATGGCCAATTTGATTTGGTTTTAGAGACAGAGTAATCTGAAACTTAGTAGCTAAAGGTGGCCTTGAACTCCTCATTGTCCTGCCTATACCTGCCAGGCACTTTCTATATCCAGCTTGCCTATTTGATTTTTTTTTTCTCCATCCAGAATAGATGAGAAAATGATCTTCATTATATTATTGCCTCTCACTTATTTCCACATGGACCTACCTAATATTTTGAGATAGATGAGGTAGGAAAATTAGCACAAGATTGTGACTTTTCATAATGTTGATTGCAGCCACTAGAAAGAAAGAAAGAAAGAAAGAAAGAAAGAAAGAAAGAAAGAAAGAAAGAAAGAAAGAAAGAAAGAAAGAAAGAAAGAAAGAAAGAAAGAAAGAAAGAAAGAAAGAAAGAAATTTTACCTTTCAATGTTCTAGTTAAAAGACATGTTTTAAAAATTAGGTGCCAGTGGGTGGAATGTAATTCAGTTGGTGAAGTACTTGCCTAAGCATGGTCAACAACCTGGCTTCCATCTCTAACCTGGGTTACAGTTCCAACCTAATAAACAGGATTAATGGGATGTGGTTATAATCTTAGCACTCTAGAGGGTAAGGGTTGGAAGAACAGAAAGTTAAAGTCTTCCTTGGATAAATACAGATTTGAGACCAGCTGAGATAGGGACCTTGAAATTTTCTTCTTTTTAAGTGTTTTCCATGGTGCTACAGGCATAGAATTACAGCACTGGGTAAGTAGAGGTAGGTAAGATCAAGGTCACCTGTATTACATAGAAATTTCTAGGCTGCTATAAGCTGTATAGACTCTAGCTCTAACATAAATAATTCTGAGGCAAAGGGACTGAAGATGGGCTGCTAGCTCACTGGTAAAGTGCTTTCTAATGTGCACAAGGAAAGATCTTGGTTTGATCCCCAAAACTGAGTGTGATACTGGGAAAAAATGAATAGCTTCCGTATAACAAACCATTATTTAAAGCTCTTTATATCTCATTAAATAATGTAGTAGATTCAAATCAAATGTATTTTTTAGGTATCTCTATTTCAACTCAGAGGTAAAAATGAAACTTTCAGAAGAGCTAGGAATGTAGCTATCTATCTACAAGATGGTCTGGATGCTTTATATTACTAGAGGGACCTTTGATGTAATGAAACTGCATAGCAAGTAACATTTGCCACTTGTCAGTAATTGACTATATTCTTAGTACTAATATTTCTAAGCGCCTACTTACAAGTCATTTTAGTGTATTACAGTTCAATCTTTTAAACTACTAATGTTATTTGAATAAGAAATATTTGTGTATGCACAAGGATAAGAGCTCATAAATTGTGTCATTTAGTATGAATGTCTTTTTAAACAGAATGCTTCCTTTGAAGTCTAGTTTTTGCTACCTGTTTTAATAGGGCTCATTAGAAAAATATCTGAGTAAAGTTATTTTGAAATGTTTGTTTCCTTATACATAGATTCGATGTTACAGAGTCCCAGATCCTAATTATATTATTCCAGCTTCTCTCAGGAACCGTGGGGCCTTGGTTCTGGAACTTCACGGTAACTGCTAGAATATTAATGCAGCCTAATGAACAATGGCGTGAATTCAATTAAGACAGCACCTTTGTCATGCACAGAATAATTGAAGAAATGGAAATTCAAATGTTTCTGGTGGTATTTTACAGAGAAATGTTATTAGAAAATAATTGATTTTAAAATAATAGGGCAATAAAAATCCACCCTATATATATATATAAAACAAAACTTTTCACAAATTTCCGACTCTGATGTGGATAGCAATTTTGTCTCCACTTACCTGTAGTATTTAACATTTTTGGCAATATATGTGATTTTTTTTTTAAACAAACACCTTTCCACCATTTTTATCCTTTATCATATTTATCTTTTCTTTCATATATATATATACATATATATGAAAGAAATTATATGTGCTGATTGATTGTTTACATATACATATATTGCTATTTGGAAACAGCAAGCAGAGTTTTTTGTTTTTTGCATAATTGAGCTCCATATTCATTTAGGAAACATTATGCTTACTTTCTTAACTTCTTAGCATGTCCTTTCACTATTGTAGTTCTGCTTGGATTAACAATAATCTTAGTGTAAACAAAGTAAAACAAAATAACTCCACAAACTTAAGCTAGAGGCTAGACTCTTCTAGTCTCAAGTCTGTTTCTTCTAACGTTTTCCTCTCTTTTGATTTTGAAATTACCCTCAGCTCCTTTGTTACTATAGCCATTCTTTGAATGCCTTCCCTTTCTCCTTTTCCCCCAACAGTTGTATATTTCCCTAGTGAACCACTATCTGCTGATATTTGGGTTTGTTTTTTTTTCCCTCTCATGTTAGAATTGTAGTTTTGACATTGTGACTTTTAGGAAATATTTCCCTGGTCAGGTAATTCAGAATCCCTTAAACTATAACAGGAAAGTTTATTTACAAACAGGACTAGAACTTACATTCATCCTATTTTTTCATTCAAGAATATTGGAGAACATTTGTTCATATGAAAAGCTGATAAGTCATTCTGACTATCAAGGGTACATTACCTCTCTTCCACTTTGTCAGCAGAGTACTTTGTTTAAAGCACATTACAGCAATCTAAACCCAGTTAATTAGGGAGCAAGGATACTCATGGAAACAAAACATCCTTGGGACATGGAGAGTTCTGAAACATATATTAGTAGGTTCCAGGAGCAAAACAAAAGCCGTTTTTAACTTGAGTTTACAATGTGTTTGCATAATTATTTAGACTTCACTCTGCCTCCTTCACCCTTTTCTCACCGAAGACCTTAGCTTTATGCTCATTGTAATTGTCTAGACAAATTGGTTTTGATGGTTCAGTTATCATTGCTTATGGCTAACCAATAACCTATATTATCGATGAGACTAACAATCAGAAAAGAGGCAACATTATTTACTTCCATATTGTTTTTATTTTTAGGAAAATGAAATGACATTTGATTCAGAATTTAACTCAGCGGTTGAGTATTTGCCTAGCATACCCAAAGCCATGACTTGGGTCCCAGCACCAGAGTCCTGTGTGCTGTGCTAAAATGCTTTTGAAAACTAATACATTTAAATATGATTAACATTGTTTAATTATGCTTTAATTTTTCCAGATATGATGTTTTCAATTTTATAGGTACTTTTAAAGATTTATTTTCCTCCTTGTGGTTATTAGTTTGTCATACTTGATCTTTATTTAGTAGTCAGTGATTTTAATAACAGAAATTAAATCACTAAGTATGTTCATTTAGTTTTTTCAAAGTGGAGGAAAAACACTTTAGAAAAATTGGTACTATTTTTTTTTCTAAATGAACTTACTAGCCTTTAGACTGTCCTCTATTGTGTACTGTATACTAGCAGTGTTTGCTAAAATTGTGCTACAGAAACATCACCCTGAGGTGATAGTAAAAAATATAAACATCGGACAAACATCCCAAGTGATTGATGGATTGAAAATTTAAAGAGTTTCAGAAAGGCATAAGCACAACACTCTCCTCACTTATCAAGTTCACACTACATTCTCTGTCACTTTGGAAAAGTCACTGTAGAGTTTCCACATATATAAAATCATAATGTTCTCACCTCCTAGGGTAGCTGTAAAGATGGAAAGTATTAAAAACATATAATGCACTATATATGACATATAGAGAATCTTTATTTTAAAGCTTTAGCAACTTCCTATACTGTACAAAGTTCTTCAATAGGACAGCAATTCTTTAACTGCCTACTGATGATGCTAAATGAACTGAGAAGACCCTTGGTTCTTTTGTTCCTAAGGCTGCCCCTTAAGTCTGGGCCTACCCCAGTTCCTCTGCTTCAGAGGACTTTGGCTAAATTTGTCTCTGTTTACAGTTTTCCGTGGGCTTTCTCTTTTTATTTTCTCAGAAAATCTGAGGAACCACACTCACGTAGTCCTGTTGTTAGTATGTCTGCTTATTTAAAAACTGAGCAGATCTTTTTCTCTGTATATAGTATTTGAATTAAAAATACTTTAGTTATCATTGAGCTGTATGGTTAACATTATCTAGTATTAATCAAAGCTTGTCATATACCATTTGCCCCTTATCGAGGGTAGAAAGTAAAATACCTCAACTGATCTTTCCAGTCCCTTAACACTGCATCTCACCCATAGCATTTGACTGTCACATTCATTTACAAACAAATCTGTAGTTAATAATACTCTAATCATTGAATATGGTTCATATGAATATGAGTCTGTCAAGTTGATTTTTAAGGGAAAAGCTTGTTTTTGTTAATGTAAACTCATGAGTCTACTGTGAATTTATACCTACTGCATATGTTAAGCATGCTAATAGCAAGCCCAAGTTACAAAACACTTATATTTAGTATTTATCTGTAATAGAAATAGTTATACCTACAAATTAGCTACAAGCATTAAAAGTATTTATGACACCTGTAAAAGAAAGGCAGATTAGATTATTTTATCTTAGAGGGGGATATGTGTTAAGAAAAGACGATGAGAATTATTACCATCTCTTGTGGATCGCTTGGTATCCCTCATTACAAATTGAATTAAAACTCAAACCAAATGCATTTGTGCATTTGCTGTCTCTGTGGAAGATGAGACTGAAAGGGAAATGTGGAAAATAGGGACTGGGTTGTACCTTAATGATGGAGTGTTCGTCCTACTGTGTTAGGCCCTGGATTTATGCCCAGCACTGTAGTAAGAGGAAATTTCCTTTAGTTTAGCAAACTTAAATAGTTTGGGTTATTACACTTTATCCCTTGTAAAGGTCATTTTCTTTCTCTGGTGTAATAACTGTCCTGATAGGGAGTTTTATAAGCTGCCAACCTGTAGTGTTTGGTGGCCCCAGAGATTTTCATGTCAGCTAAAGAACTCACTGCTCCCTTATTTAGAGGTTAAAATGGCTCAGATTCCTTTAAGGGCATTGTGTTCTCTTTACATCAGTGTCTGGCTATATAGCCTGTGATGGCTGGCCTTGAACTTGCCGTCCTAATGCTTAAGCCTACAGAATACAGGCCAGTGTCACCATGCCTGGTTTGCTCTCCTGGCTATACCCTTAGAAATAGCAAATTGTTTTAAATAAATACAGATAAGGTATTAATTGTAATAAAGTAAAGATCTCAAACCATCTTCAAAGATAAAGAAAAAATATTTCCCCCTCTGAAGCTTTAGACTATAGCAAACTAATGCAACAGAAACTTGTTTTTAATTTTATATTAATAAATCTTTGTTTTAGGTGCAGTTATGCTATAGATTACTATCTTCAAGGATGCTTTTTCTTAAGTGATGGTTATTGTCCTTGTTTTTGAAGACTAGCCATTAATTCGGGAACATTATTACCTTTTGTCTCCATTTTGAAAATAATAATGAAAAAATGTTTGAGTGACCTAGAGCAGTGGCTAAGTAGTTAGTTAAGAGCACTTACTCTCAGCACCCATGTGACAACCCAGGCATGAAAAAAGGCCTGTGATTCAATAAGTAACAGAGTCTAAAGCCATCTTCTGGCCTTTGCACACACACACACACACACACACACACCTGTCTACAGGTGTGCACACATTATCCAATTATACACAAAGATTATACACAAATAGGACAAACCTTAAAAACAAACAAACACTGATCACAGAAATCTCAGATTGCTACTTAGACAAATACCCCTTCTAGATAGAGGTCTTTCAAGCATAGTCAGTGTAAAAAGCCCACACTGAGAGATTTCCTTGGATGGTGGCATAGTAGACTGCTGTGTAACTGGCTATCTCTTTAACACCATCAGTAGCTGTTATTTATTGCTGTCATCTGCTGCCTGCTTCCTTTAGCTCACAATCCTTTGGACACTTTTGTACTACATTGTGTCTAATCCTTCCAGGAGCAATGGTAGGCAGTTTTTATGAAGGGAGTTCACACATTTGTTCTTAATTTAGTAAGTAATTAAAAAGAAAAAAACACCTCTCTACCAACTGCTAAGTTTTCCTTGGCCCTCTCTACCATGTACAGGAACAGTAGCTGAATAGTTTAGAAAATCTTCTAGAATTTGTCTTAGACTCCCTACTTTGATATGTTAAAGAGCTTTCCTGTTTCCTTTCCCTCTCAAACTCATCCACAGTACAAAGATTAAGTGTGTGAGCTTTTTTCATTTTAATTTTGTAATTCTATACTTCTGGCCCTTCCCCTTCCAAAAGGCAACTTCATATGTCCAGCAAAATGTAAGATGTCTACCCTTCACCCACGACAGAACCGGTCATCTTTGACACACCTACCTGCTTAGTCCTCTGAGTCTGCTACTGAGTGTAATTCCCCTATTGGCGTCACCACTCACAGGTCAGCTCTACAGACTCTTTTTAGCTTACTTCAGTACAGCTTTTTTTCAATAAATGTGTATATCAAAATGATTCCATTACTATTTGCTGCCAACTATGCATTTATTTAAAAATCATTTACCAGCAAATAAAGGTCAATAGTTTTGATTTTGAAAGGACTGATTTCAAGCCAATCACTTCTGTGTGTGAGAACTTACATATCCTAAGTTCATGTGGATTACCTGCTTTAAGTATCAATTGTATAAATGGGGCTTTGTTCTGCACAAACTGAACCTCCTTGCTGTTGATACTTGACTTTTCTTAGTTTTTTATAGTTAATAAAGTATCCACCTTGTTAGAAAACTAACACCATAAAAAAAGTGTAGAGTGGGAAATACCCTTACTCCCCAGCTGCCTCGCAGTCTGCACGTCCTTTCCAAATAGGCAACACTTTCCTTAGTTTCAGATGTACTTCCAGAAATGCATTGTGCAATTACTGGTAAAAGCAAAAGGAAACTAATATTAGTCTTTATTAGTTTCCCGCCCCCCACACACAACGTAGGCCATGGACATTCTGGAACTCGTTCTTCGCTTAATATCTGATACTTCGCCATTTCAATACTTAGGGTGCTGCTGTGCCACCAGAAAAGCTAAGCACTGTAGGGCTTAGGTCCCCACACGTTCATTAGGGAATTTAAGTTTTTTCTGTCATAGCTACTTCTATAACGAATAATCTTGTAAAGAGTGAGCCTGTAGAATAATTTCTTTCCCTTAGAGTGTTTGGATCCCATAATCTAAGAAAAGAATGCCTGCCCAAGCTTATGGGAAGCGCTCGTGTGCGGGAGGACAGCGGTGCCCATGGAGGCACTGTTCCTCCATCTTTTTGCCCAGGTTCTCCCCCTCCACACACCTTTTTTTCTTCTTCTTCAGGCTTTCAGGCTCCTAATTTCTCTTGCCCGCTCCCCACACCTCCCTTCCTTTGCACTGTCTCTTCCTGACCATCTGGTCATCTCCAATAGTCTCAAAGCTCGTACTCAGCTGCTTTCAATCATCTTTCCTGAATGTGAGGATAGTTAACCTAGTGAGAGTAAGAATCTAATTCAGAATTGGTTGAATTTTTTTTTCACACCAGCAGCACACTGAACAATAAATGAATTTATCTAGGTGGCAATACGTTTATTTTCTTTCAGTCAAAGTTCACCATTTTAGTTGCTGCTGCAGAGAGCTTACTTTAGGATTTCATACTGTGTAGCTATGCAATATAATTCTCTGCTTGCTACTCAAAATTTAATACACACATATACCTTTTCTTTTTGGTGGAAAAGGTTAAGTTATAGGAAATTTGCTTTGGAGAGGGGGGTTTTTATTGCTCTGAAATTTATCAAATTGAATTTAAAAGGCTTTGGATTTTATGTGATTTTGTTGATATCAAAATTTTGATACCTCCTCTTCCCCCTTTGCTCCATATGTGAAACTTATCTTCTGTTGTGCATGATAGAGGAATGCTGCTTTGCTTGCAAGTAATTAACTGGAAATTGTGTTTTGAGTAATTCTGCTCTTTTGGCTTTTTGTACCTAATCAGAATTGATGTGACTGAAGTGCAAATCTTCATAATAATCATGCATTTGCTGGCAGTGATTGGAGGACCACCTTTTTGGCAATCTATGGTAATTTTGTTCACATCATGTATCCTACGTACTGCATGTGACCTTCTGCTTGTGTTTCTAATATAGGACAATCCAGTTAAAGGGTAATGTTCAAAGTTATTTTTACTGTTTTCTGAGAATGAAAGTTAGTACAAAGAGTAGGAAGTTTCTTTTTAGAACATGAGTGTTATACTCTTTGGAGTCCTATGTACACTAAGTGCTTTGAAGGCCATTGAGAATCTGAGTCCTTAATAACATCCTATTTTAGGTTCAAAGAAACAACAGGTAATGTGACAAGTAAGCTAAGTAGTGACACAAATCACTTTTTTTTCCTTTTTCTCCTTTATTAGGAGACTTTATTAGGTCTCTGTCATGTGCTTAATGCTGAATAATAAATTTAGGATTTAAGATTGTAAATTTCTCTGACTAAGGAAAAAAAGGTATAAATACTGCAAAATTATTTCAGTGTTATGGGATTATTTTAAATGTTAGGACCTTTTCTTCCTGCCCTGAAATGTATTACCCGACCCCTTTTAACCTGCTGTGAGCCTCTGAGAGAATATATGTGGCCCAGAGACACAAGCTCTGAAACCCGACTGCCTGTTTGATCCAGGCTCCACTGCCCCTCACTCTAGCTCCTGCCTATAGATAGCTGTCCAGTCCTCTTCTGTAGTGTAGGGTAATGATAGGACCCACTGCAGGAATGAGTTCCTGTGTGCCCCTATTGCCAGCACTTAGGGCAGTGCCAGTGAGGTGAGAAGCCCCCACTGAAAGCGGATGTTCCTGGTGTGATCCCTCCCTTCTCTGGTGTGAGCTTTGTTTTGCTTTGCTTTGTTTTGTCTGAGGAGATAGATCTGGCTGGCCTTACACAACTTGTCCTTCTTCCTTAGTTTCCCAACTTCTGGGATTAAGGAGAGCACCTCCACTTTACAAGTTTGCTAAAGTATTGTTCAAGATTGCGCAGGGTAGTTAGTACTCCCTAGTTACCAATTAGCTGCTGCTTACTACCACCCATTTAGTAGTTACTTGATATGGTTGTACTAAAAATGGCTAATAACCCAAGATTAATATAATTCTTAAAAGGCAGATTAATTTCAAAATATAAAAGAAATTTACTAATACTTTCCCTTCACCCAATTCACTTCCTAATGGTAAATTAGGTTCTTCCCTATGTATTTATTGCCAAACATTAATTGCCTTTTGATCAGGGAATGGGCTTTCAACAAAAGAGATAAAAGGATAAAAACAATTTGCAGTCAGCCCGGAAAGTTTTGAAATCATTCTGTAGTACACAATAGCATTTGTGTGCCATAGATGCCACTGTAGGCATCTCTTGGTTTTTGTGACTAAAATATAGAGAAATTTTATCACCTTTGTCTTTTGATAGATGAGCTGCTTTTGTTCATGCTTTAAAAAAATAGTTAGCCTTTTAGGAAAAAAAAGTAAATTTGTTTTCCTAAAACCATATCATAAAGTCTAAAGTCTACATAACCTTCACTTGTGACCCTAAAATTTTTTTCTCTAGAATATCTTAAAAATACATAAAATGCTACATTTTAAAAGTATTTTAATAATTTTTTAATAATATTTTAATAATTTTAATAAAGTAAGAATTCTGCTTGAAGTTTTGAAAACAATTTTAACACCTGGCTTATAGAATAAAACTTAAACATGGAACTACATTACATATACATGTATTTTAAATATATTCTATATATCTAAATAAAATATGTTATACTCTTATTTCTTAGTGGGTATCTAGCAATAGATTGGTTCAGATATAATTTTGCCCTTTTCAGTAGAATTTGTATATGTAAGCTATGTAACAAGCTTTTTCCAAAGGTCAAAGAATCCTAGCACTTGGGGGGTAGAGGCAGTAGGTCAGAAGTTTAAAGTCCTCGGTTACACAGTGAACTGTCAGCCTGGGCTCTTTAGCCCAGACTCACAATCACAACAAAATGTCAAATGTTTATTCTATCTTTTCTTATAATTAAGAAATACAATGTTTTAATATCGCTGGCGGGTGGCTTTTTTTCTCATCACCTGTTTGATTACTTATTGAAGACTGTTCTACTGTTTATCTCCCCAGGCTCATGCGCCCTGGGCCTCAGCTCCCAGGTTTGGGATTTAGATCAAAGACATTTTCTAAAGTTATGAAACTGACTTAGTATATTTTAAAATTTGATTTCTAGAGCATGCAGTCAAAATTCAAAATTAATATGGTTACTATGATTAGAACATGTCAGGAAAAGAGATCTCCTGACCTATTATCTGTATATCGTGATGCTTGCATCATTAAACTAAAAGGAAAAACCCGACTTCTTGTAATAATTGGAGACTTAGTGAAATTATTTTTTCTCAAAAATCTCAAGCAGTATGCAGATTATTATTCCTTATCCTAAAAGCTTGGGGCCAGAAGTGTTTCAAATTGTGAGTGAATATATATCATCATTTACTTATTCCTAGTCTGAAAATCTGAAATAAAAATGTTTCAAAATCTGAATTTAAGAATCAAGTTTTGAATTTTGAAGCATTTTTTTTTAATTTTAGGATTAGCAGTGTCCAAACTCATTTTTTTAACTTCGCTCAAAAGGTCATTATTGAATGAATGAAGGAAGGAATGAATATATATATTATTATTATATTTGGTTCAGAACCTGTTACTACGTTTATGTAGGGTACACATAGGAAATTTACATCCTTTTTTTAAAACCTCTGCCCATAAAATAGGCTTTATTTTCCAAATCTTTGTTAAATTATAAGAATTTTACCATAAATTTAGCAATCATATTTATGGTAAAAGTAAACAAACAAAAACATTGCAAATGTTTTCCTAAGTTTAATTCCAGAAGATCATTGCTTTGCAAAGGTGACTGATTGACAGCTACTATATTTGAATGACCCATTCTTTGCCACATTTTTTTCCCCAAAGAGATGGAGTTTTTACTAAAGGTTATAGTTGATATTATTGCTATTTCCTGGGGGGCGGGGGGGGGGCGAGGTGTTTTGTTGGGAAAGGAATGCTTAAATTCACAAAAGTTAACACATTTCAAGAAATAAATTTTGTTATTGCTTCTTCTTAAAATATCTTTCCTTTGGAGCTATCTTAGAAAAGGAGTAGGGGTCTGGATATAAATATGTAAATAAATGAATTATGCAATTCACTCATGGTTATTTACATTTGGGTTTGTTTGATTGGTTGATTGGGTGGTTGGTTGGTTGCTAGGTTTTTCAAAACAGGGTCTCTCTCTATAACCCTGGTTGTCCTGGATTCACTTTCTGCACCAGGCTGGCCTTGAATTCAGATCTGCCTGCTTCTGCCTCCCCAGTGCTGGGACTAAAAGCATGCCTACTTTTGACTCTATTAAGTGCAGTCATTGATTAAATATTTCTTCATCCTTGAAGAACTTATCTGAAACTATTGGGTAAATGCTACTATAGCTAAATTGTTGGAGATTGTTTGAAGGAGTGAATATTTTCTGTAGTATTTATCTTTTTGAACTAAAAGGCATTTTTTCTGTGCTGGGGATTAAGTACTCCGGGTTTGCTAGCCAAGCAGTGTACCACTGAGCTGCAGCCCCCAACATAAAAGGAACTTTTTAAAAAAAGTTCCTCTACTCTTAAATAATTTGCTTAAATCATGGATATTTTAATTATGTTAACATTTGTAATTATTTTCATCAAATTCACTTAAAATAATTTACATGAAGCTAGAGAAATGGTTCAGTAATTAAGAGCATGCTCTGCTCTTGTAGGAACCCAAATTCAGTCTCTGGCACCCACAGCAGGAGGCTGATAACCACCTGTAATTCCAGCCTCAGGGGTTCTAGCACCCTCTTCTGGCCCCCACAGGCACTGAATTCACATGTAAAAATACATATGCATGCATTATTAAAATAAATTTAAAAATCATTACTATGATTTATAAACAAGCATTTCTACATTCTTTACATAAAATATCCACTCTTAAAATCATTGTTTTATTTCCACAAAACCTATTCAATTACTATGTATCTTCAAAATCTAACAAAATGAAAATATTGTGTTTGGCAGAAGAGCTGAGAATTTAAAACTTTTTCTACTCTAACCATTTTAAGATCAGTTGTAATACATGATATTATTTGAGTGCATACATGCACTGCCTGTCACAAGGCCAGATGATTTTTTTCCCCTGATATTGGAAAAGAAATTAGAACTTAAGGGAATGCTTAAATCTTCCCAAGTTTGGAAGACTGCTGAAATTGTAGGCAGCCTTGAGGTAAGGGAGTTTGCAGACAGTTCCTTGGCTATTTCTGTAAAGTACAGTTTGAGGATTGACAATGATGAGTGAGATGGTAGAGGAAAGAAGGGTTTAACAGACAAAATGTGCACACCTTCCTTGGTCCTGAGTGTGGGATAAACGCATTTGAAGTGGCTTTGTTTTGTTTTTAAGTCGATCAGTGGTGCTGGTTTACAGGGTCACCTGAGTCGATGTTACTCTTTGCCCCACATTTTTCTGTGCATTACCTTTCCATTGTAAGGTGTTTAAGGCAGAAGGAAGGTAGTTCTTTCTATTGTCACAAAACATGAATTTAACACACACACACACACACACAGATGGGGGCAAAATCTGACTCTTCCTTCAGAAACATACCACCTACCATAGCCAGCGTGAGAGAGCTCAGACAGTAGCGACACTTGCCCCTAAAGCCTGGTAACCTAGTGCAAACGCTGGGGTGCGCATGGTGGGGCAGCGTCCACAGGTCATACCCCCATTTCCACATGACTCCTGCCCCCCCACAATAAATATTCATAATTTTAAGAATCAATTCCAACTAAACCCTGCACTTGAACTTGCATTTTAATAGATGTAGCTAATATAACAGAATTGATGATAGCCCTGGAATGTTTCAGATACCTTGCTCCAGAGTCTTAAGTTTCTGGCTTAATCTGTAATCCACCCCTTGTATTAGTTTTCCTGGCTCCTCTAGTGTTTGTGTTTTTTCTTTCTTCTAAAGGACACAAAAATTTATGATCCTAAAGCAGTGTCCCCAAGTTGTAAATATAAGTAATAGTGTTTGATCAGGTTAGTTGTGTCATGAGTGATTGTTATATACAGGGTACTGATATGCTGGTTCTAATATGGAGACCCCCTGTAATACACTTACTAGGCAAGTGCCATATTTCTTCCTTTGCCAGAAACACCCATTGTCTCTGTGGAGGGAGAAAGAAGGCAGGGTGGGGTGGCAGGAGACTGGGCAGTAGGAAAGGAACAGAATATTGAGTCATAGGCGGGTGCATGAGACTTAGATAGGAATGTCCCTAGTTTTCTGAAGCAGAACAAAAAATCTATAGTAGTTCAAAGCCTCGTTATTATTTATTATCTCCTCTCTTGAAAAGCTTGAATTTTATAGGACTATAAGACAGTAATGTAGGGATTAGGCAAGGAGAAGGAAAGTTTGGGATGTCCTACAAAATTCTGGACTTTAAGTAGAGTTGTTTCATTTAGATGATTAAACCGCTGCTTAGTGTGACTTGAGATCCAAATAATAAGTTCCACTTTTCTTTTTAGAGCTGCAGTTGTACAAGAGGGAATATAGTTATGTAAACAAAGTGAGATCTTGAGAGTTTTAAAGAAATGGGCCCCATCCAGACATTTTAGATTTGTTTTCCCAATTTTATTGGAGTTTTATATTACAAAGAGAAACATATCCTATTTTGTTTTAAAATATAGGCAAATAACTGCTTTAAATAGTGTAAATAGACCTGCTTTAAATGTTTTCATTGTAAAACCACATTACCTGTCAAAGCCTTGCAAGCTTTTGTAACCTTGTTCTTATAATTATTTCAGTGTATCTTAATTCATCTTACCTTTCAACAAATTTTGAAACCAGAAAAGCAAAGGAATGGATATAAAATAGAAGAGACTCTTTGGTGACCTCAAACATTTAATTTGCCTTCCATTTTAAATAATGAATACTATGCTTGCAAGATTAAATGCATATTATAAATTCACTCAGTTGAATCCCTCACCTTATTTTAGTGAATCACATGTTTAGTGGATCACAGTCTTATAGCAATGTATTATTTACTGAAAAGTAAGCTTTACATATTACAGTTGGGGGTATACTTCTAAAGCTGTACCAGTTTAGGTATACATGACTGGTTGTTTTTTTTTTTTTTTTTTTTAATTTTTCTTTTATTTGTAAATGCCACTTCAGTTGCCCTCAGTTTTCACTAGCAGGCTATATCCCAAAGTTCAGAGTTGGAATTTTTCTGCATAGAACTCTTCTCCTTTTTCATTCTGAACTGCACTGATTTCAAATATAATTTACAAATATCTCTGTTATGCATGCTGTATACTCTCTAACTATGAAGGTAGGAAGGAAGGTGGGAAGGAAGGGAGGAAGAAAGGAAGGAAGGAAGGAAGGAAGGAAGGAAGGAAGGAAGGAAGGAAGGAAGGAAGGAAGGAAGGAAGGAAGGAAGGAAAAGAAAGAAAAGAGAGAGAGAGAGAAAGAGAAAGAAAATGAAGAGGAAAGAAAGAAGAAAACAGAGAGAGAGAACAATTCCATAAGATAGCCTCATTCACTGTTGCCAGACCTTAGATGCGTTCACAGAGCTTTACTGAACTTAGAAAACAAACTAATAACGTTGGGTTTTTGTATTAGAAGTGAGTCTAGTCTTTTAAGACTTGTTATATTGCTCATAATGAGAAGAGAGAGAAATTTTCATTACATTAGTATTAACTATAAGGAATAGAGAATATTTGAAAATATGAATAAGTACTTGATTGTTCTATTTTCTTAGTTGAATGTGTATATATTTTAATTGTCTTTTCTCTCTACCCATTAAAGATTCCAGTGCTGAATATTCAAATGAAACTTTTTCCTGCACTTTGTACTGTGGCAGGGACCATATTTTCCTGTACAAATTACTTCCGTGTAATCTTCACAGGTGGTGTTGGCAAAAATGGATCAACCATAGCAGTGAGTATACCTTAAGATTTCCAGAGATTTCTAAACCAAGACTGTGCCTTACCATTACTTTGTTTTTCATTTAAAATATAGGTAATCATTCATCAACTTAGGATTTCTATTAAGCCTTTAAAATATATATATTAATGCATACTTTTATATGCTGATAAATGTACATGTTTTGTGTATCTGGGCACAACACATATGAACTTAAAAAGTACAGCATGCTATGTAAAAATGAGTGACACTTGCCAAGCGCAGCCCTGTGTGTGCCTTAATGCTTCACTGCAGGGCTCTTCCACTCTACAGTTGGCTAGCAGCCACTGGGAGGTTTCAGGAAATTGGGGTAAAAGTGTTTTGTGGTAGATGCATGTAGTGTCTGACAGCAGTAATGCTCTTAACTCTGCTCTGTACAGGGAACAAGTGTCCTTTCTCCTTTTCTGCATATTGGATCAGTGATCACGTTAGCTGTTATGATCTACAAGAAGTCAGCAGTTCAGCTTTTTGAAAAGCATCCATGTCTTTATATACTGACATTTGGTTTTGTATCGGCTAAAATCACTAATAAGCTTGTGGTAAGCACCTCAGTTTTTACTTTTTTAATACTGATCTTATTTTGGTTTTGTGGACCTGGATTTAATTCTGTGGCTTCCTATGTAGTCCAAGAGTTTGCAATAAAAATCTCTTCCTATCAGTGCAGGAGCTATTTTCACTCTCCTGACACTCCATACTGTTCAAGCTCTATGTTTTTCAGTCTCCCATCAAGTCTTTAATTTGGTCATTCAGTTTATGTACATTCTTTGCTCTCCTTGTGGACACACATTTGTACAGAAGTGTTTTCCACCAGCATAGGTTGCATGGTTATTCTCTTTCTCATACAATTTTAACATTATTATGGTTTTAGTTTTACAAACTTAACAGCTATTCCTAAATCATTCTTGAAACTTGGCATTTACACGTAATAGCATAATACTGATTTTCTATGTTGCTGGTTTTTTCTTCTTCTCTCAGGTTGCACACATGACGAAAAGTGAAATGCATTTGCATGACACAGCATTCATAGGTCCAGCACTTTTGTTTCTGGACCAGTATTTTAACAGCTTCATTGATGAATATATAGTACTTTGGATTGCCCTGGTATGTATTGTACTGTCTTATTTTGTCATTTGTAAGCTACCTGGTTTTTTTGTTTGAGTGGGCCAGTCCTAAGAAATCATAGAATGATAATGATGACTAGGAATGCCAGAAACCACATTTGTAATGTGTTCAGAGTTCTTTATGATGTCAATGTTCGTCAGCATGTACGTTATTCTTACTAATCGTACCTACATTAAGACTTAAAAATTCCAAATTTCTGGTTGTATGTAAAACAAGTTCAGACT
Organism: Apodemus sylvaticus; assembly: GCF_947179515.1. NCBI lineage: Eukaryota > Metazoa > Chordata > Mammalia > Rodentia > Muridae > Apodemus > Apodemus sylvaticus. The sequence goes on from NC_067475.1 coordinate 57,005,401, forward strand.
ATGATCAGCCATAGTAACTCACTTATAATTGTCTGTGCCTGCTTTCATGCTACACTCGTGAAGCTGAGCAACTGTGATTGAGAATGCACCTCAGAAAGCTTGAAATTCTGTGCTGAGTTTATAACTTAATAGTCAAGTGCTTGCCTAGCATGAATGAAACCTTGTGTTTGATCCCCAGCACCGTATTAAAAAGTCAGGCATGATGGCAGTGCATGAGAGCCCAGCACTTGGGAAGTGGAGGACAGGGAGGAGGTCAGGAGTTGAAGATCTTCCTTAACTACTGACTTTGAGGCTAGCCTAGGCTATAGCAGCCTCTGTCTCAAAGACTAAAATAAATAATAAAAAGCTTGACATAGTACTGTCTAAGGAAGGATTTGTTAATCCTTAGTTAATAAAGGAGACACCAGGAGGCAATTGATTTATTCAACTGTATGAAATTAAATGATGACTTTGGAGAGAAGAAAGTCAGAAACCACCTTCTGTCCTTCTGGGAAGCTTAGGGTGACCTGTGCACATGTTGAAAATAACGAAAATCTCTTCTCTTTGCAGGTCTTCTCTTTCTTTGATTTGATTCGTTACTGTGTCAGTGTTTGCAATCAGATTGCATCTCACTTGCATATACATGTCTTCAGAATTAAAGCCTCTACAGCTCACTCTAATCATCACTAAGGATGTGTCTGGGTTCTACTAAGCTCATGGTTCCTGCAAGAAGGAATTTGAACATATTAAGGAGAATGGGGGTGGATAAGAACAAATATAATTTATAATAATCAATGTCATATAACTTTCATTCTTTGTCACTGGTAACACTCCCTAACTGTCCTGTTTAGAACGGGAATTTCAAGTCTCATCCTGTAAACTGAATATGTTGTCAAACAGGGTTTGGCTCCAGAAAGCATGCAGGGAAAATACCGTGTGTTTGTGATTATTTAGAATATCACTATCATAGGAGCACATCCCCAGTGGTGGTGAATCTAATGTAAAATTTTTGCAGGCCAAAAGATGGTTGCTTTATGATTTTAACAAATCATCATCTTTTAGTAACACCTTGTTTGTGGTCTTCTCAGATGTTCTTTTTAAGGAGCTCAGCTTGTGGCACATTCATCTTACTAGCTTGTGAGATGAGAGCAGTGATACGGACCTTGCATTTGGATGGAAGGTTTTGTCTGTGCATTGTTGAGGAAGTGATTTTATTATCGATCAAGAAATGGTGTTTCTCACGGGCTTGGGAAATCTCGCTAGCATGCAGATAATGTGGTAACTTTGTCAATCCATTTTATTTTTTTAAATAAATATATGATCTCAGAAACAGCTTTTTTCTCAACTTTATTTAGGGGAAATGTAAAATAAGTTTTCAATGTTTTTTTTTTAAAGTTAAACAAATTTTCTCTTCTTAACCATTAAGGAAATATGGTCAGCTGTGTTGTCATGGTGTGCCTTATCACTCTGCACTGTAGAAACTATTTAAAAAAGAAAAATGTTCATGTTTCCAACCTGTGGGTCTTTATTTTGCAGTCATTATTGCATTATTTAGTAATTGTTCAGAGGGGGTGGGGGTTGGGGGTCACTTTGCACTCTCTGTTTTGGTATTTTGACTGCACTTTGAGATAGGAGCCAGATTTCTTCTGTGAATCACATTTGTTTTCATTGTATACATATTTTCTGTTTCTTTAGTATAAAGGATAGTGAGTGAATCCCAGCACTCAGGTAGAAGGAGGAGGAGGAGCAGAAGTTCAAGGTTATCCATGACTGGAGTTTTAGGCCAATCTGGGCTATACAAGACTCAGAAAATAAGAGGGATCTGGGACTTGTGATATAAAGATAATCTAAGACAAAGCAAGGGAGTGAAGAACAGGTATCCTTCCATTAGTACAGTTATTATCTGTTGTTTTCTTTGATTATTTCAGCAGACTTAACAGGTATTTTTATCTAGTAGAAATTGAGACCTTGATTGGCTACCAGTTGTCTCACAGTATTACTCTACTTGAGAATGGAATTTATGCTGTCATTCTGACTGTTTTCTGTATCGCCCCAAAGCTATAAACTGAGGTACCAAAGGCTGATACAAATAAATACATGTGTTCTAGATTTGTTTTCAGCATAGAGGGAATCTGAAAAGCACTGAGTGTGTTTTCTTTGGCCATAGATACTATCAGCATTAGGCTAATGGTTTCTTTGTAGAAAGGCAAGGCTGACCCTGGTTGTTGAATTCACATGTTTAATGTATCAGAATCATTCAACATTGTTGATAATTTTTGGAAAACATTCCCAGGCCCTTTTTTTTTGGGGGGGGGGGAAGGTGGGGTACGGTCTGAACAGGGTCCCACAGTAGCTCAGACTGGCCTTGAACTCTCAGTTCTCCTGCCTTAGCATCCTGAATGCTAGGATTGTAGACTGTGCCACCACAACATATTCAGGTTCAGTCTCTATAGAGAATTGGTAGATTTTATTGGAGCCTTGTTATTTTCAGTCTTAGCAGGATTCTGGTTCTCAGTCTGAAACTCTTCAAGATCTAAGTAGGTTTAGCAACCACCTCTACAAACCACCTAAAATGATGTAATGATTCCTGGAAGCTGCAGAGATAGTAGTTAGGCATAGCACAAGGACACCACTGCCTAGGAGTTTGTGTTCTCCAAATGAAGATACTTGTAAACTTCCCTGTTGTAGCTCTATTCCAATTCCATGTCATCTGCATTCTTTGTTTGGAATTCTGAAACTTGTGAGGGTCACAATAAAAGATAGGGAAAGCATTTAAAAGATAGAATTCTAGAAGAAAAGATGCTTCTAAAAAATGTTGGCCATCTTTTGCAGGGTTTAAACAGAGGTATACAATAAAGAGAGCCTAGCTAACTAACTACTGGTAGTGCAGGGACCGTTCAACCTTTAGATAGAGTATGAAACTAAAGTCTTAATAAACACTTGATGAGATGCTCAAAACTGAAGCTAAAGGACTGGCTCTGCCTAGGTTATAGGCAGTCCAACCTATTGATGGAATTCTTGGAGTAGCCTTCAAGGACTTCTGTTGACCAGGAATTCTATTAAGCTGTCGTAGGCCGCAGCTGCCTCTTTTCTGGAGCAGTCTGTGTTCAGGATTCTGGGAAACACACCAATTAGTACTAACTGCTCTGCTGTGGCCATTCTGATCAAGATTTCTTACTCCTCTTATGGGAAGTGGAGCTGCTGACCCCCGATTTTGTGATTCCACATAGCTTAGCATGACCTTCATGTTGAGTTGAGTTTTTTCTCCATGCAGTGCCTCCTAGATTGACAAACAACAAGGTTTTTGTCTTTATTCTCATCCTCATGTCAGACCACTATTTTGTACATGGGTCGTTGGGCCACAGTGTTCTGTATTGAGGATTTTATAACAGAGGTTCATAGGAGACAGCAGTGCTAGCAACTTCTAATCAACTGCCCACAACAGCTGTACACCCGTTGTACTGTCTCCCATTGTGTCCACTCTGCCAAAAATGCAGCTTTGAGTACAGTTCTATGAGCTTTCAAAGTTCTGAGAAGCCCTGACACCAAAGCTCCCAAATTCAGACACCACTTTGAAGTAAGACTGGGTTATCAGTTGGAAGAAGGCCATGGATTCCAGGGCCAAGGGCCTCACTGATTCTGTTCCACTAGACAGGCCGAAGTCCAAATTAAATTAGCCTGTACTAGCTGTAGCTCCAGACATTCCTGCTCACCACACCTTTTACTTCAAGGTCTTTCTCTTGATTTCTTCTGTTTCTTCTGTTCCTCGTATTCAAGTATTTTCTTTTGGAAATAGCCTGTGGATTCAAACAGGTTTTAGAGGGATCTAATTTGTTAGGCAGACTGATGCTTATAAGCTCAGAGTGAATGCAGTTCTGAAGTCTAATCTGTGAAATTATATGTCTATAATCTATTGGGAATTTGAGGCTACATAATGAGACTTTGTCTCAAAACAAACAAACAAAAATCCAGCAGGCCCCACAATCTGCCCTACTCACAAGCTCCAGGATATCTAGGCCCTCAGAGCATTCAAAAGGGGGCCTGCAAATAGTAATTAGCTCCAGAATAAAACAGGAGAGCCCAGGCTCTGAATGATAGACATCCCTACAAAATACCAGCCCCTGAAAGCATTTCCTCAGGTTACTGCTGTTTAGCCTCACTGATGGAAGTCACAACTATTGTATGTATGCTTAGATATTTTAAAACCTACTTTAATAGGGGTTTTTAAATGCTTTGCTCCCCCACGCATCCCCATCTGCTTCTAGTCTGCCTGCCACTGTAGAGAAATACTTTGGGGACTTGTTTTAAGGGAAACGTTTGCCCATGATTTGGTGGGGTCAGTGTATACCTGCAGGAGGATTCCTGCTCTTCTCCGCTTCCTGAATGAATAGAGAGAAAAGCTGTGTCTTCACAAACTTCTTCACAAATCGGCGCTTGGTCTTGGAGGTAACAGCCTTACAGAAGGATCGTTCTTGGAAATGGCCTTGTCCACTGGCTTCCCGTTTTATATAGGAGGCATAATGGCCCACAGTCTTGACAAAGAACTGTACAAAAGGGCCTGAAACATGCTCATTGATTTGTTCTGCAGCTACAGGAGACAATAAAATAAAATAAATCTTAGGTCAATAGACGGATGAAATTACCCAGATTCACCTCTAATTTTGGTTTTCATTGCTGTCCAGAAGTTCCCAGGAGAGTCATATAATCAGAATAAATAACTGATGTTATAGGAGTGTGAGCCTGAGATGGCTCATGCCTACAAACCTGAAAGAAGGATTGCTACAAGTCTGAGGCACATGCCTCAGAGAGGAGGTGCAGAGAGGGAGGAAGAGAGAAGCGAAGAGGGAAAAATAGGAATCTAGGAACCTGGGTATGGATTTTCTTTGATCTCTCAAAAAACAAAATCTCATATTCAGGATCTAGTCCCCTCACACAAGCTACTAAACAAGTTCATTTTACTGAACAAGTTGGAAATTTTTCCTCAAGCTCCCTGGAAAAGCCTAAAATCTTTAAAAGAGGAAGCAAGAACTTACTCTTTAACTCATTTATCCCTTGACCAAGAGAGTCCAAGATGTCATCCTGAAGTTTTGGTGGTAGGATGTCTTTCTCATCACCAACCTAGGAGAGAGCAGAGCTAGTGAGGTCAGGAAGAGGAGGAGAATGTGAGGACTATGAGAGTTCATGCCCTACTCTACCCCAAACCACTGTTCCATAGAGATGAACAGAAGCCATTTCTTTGCCTCCAGTTTCAACCCAAGCATGAGCAAGGGGTCCCCATCAGTGCATATTAGTTGCTTAAAAGTCACTGTCCCTGATTGCATCATAGAGGCCTCTGGGTTTTTGCTGAGGCCTCCTCATGAGGGGAAGACAACACAAGTCTTTTCCAAAGTGTCTGTTGAGATCAGTGAGACATCATGAGATTTAAAAGTCTGTTGATGGTAAGCCTACATATGCCCTGAATGCAAATACTTACCGACAATAAGAAGGTTCCTTCACAAAGATTCACTAACAGGACCTGAAATAAATATAGAATGACTTTATCTCTTCATAAATCTCAACTATCAACACCTTTTCTGCTCATGACTATACCTGAAGCCCAGGTAGTAGCAACATAAGCATTTTTAATTAGCATTTCCTGCCTGACATTTTTATTCCTTTTTTTCTAGAAACCTGAGTCCCCAGGTAGGAAGTGTGTGTGTGTGTGTGTGTGTGTGTGTGTGTGTGTGTGTGTGTGTGTGAAGGGAGCTGAGAAAAAATACCAAAGTGGAAGAGAAGTAAATTTAAACAAGTTAAAGTCATTCACTCAAAGCAGTAAGCATGCCAGGCATGCTGCATGCCTTTAACCCTAGTACTCTGGGATCCTGAGGCAAGCAGGAAGATTGACTTAAGTTCCAAACCTAGAATGGGCTACACAGAGTGACCCTGTGTTGTCATCATCAGTCATGATAATCATCAATAAATAAGTAAAAAGGAAAACACAAGTCATAGGACTTATAGAAACTACTTCCTAATTCAGAGCATGCCCAAGAGGTGTACACACTATTTGCTTTGCATGCTTTATTGTAGCAGTGTTTCTCTGTAAGGCAGGCACTACATTTTGCATATGAGATAAACTTAGAGAAGCCCTCTCAGATCCAAAGGAAACTCCCAATTCCCCAACTCCAAAAGGCAGTCCAAATATCCAGATGTAAGCTCATCCTAGACTATAGGAGGATTTCAGGTAGTTAGATAAAAGCCAGCATCCCTCAGAAAGTAGTAGAACCTATTCCCATCCTTGGAAAACAGTCATTTCCATTACTTCTAGCAGAAGGGACATGATGGTACCTGTGGTACCTATCACCCATCCTATCAAAGCCTGTGCTAGCCTCTGGGCTCCCTCAGTATCATGGGTATCTGTTATACATTTCAAAGTCCTCACTCACATACTAGCCCTTTCAGCTCTTCCCTAAGCTCCCATCTACTCATCTTCATATAAGCCAGCCATTCTCTGCTCTTGCTATTCTTACCCTTCTCCCCGCCACCCTTCTTACTATTCTCTCTTGCTATGCTCTATTATCTGTCACTTGCTATCTCACTCCACTATTCTCTCCTGCTTCCCTAGCCCTGGCCATGTCCAATCTGCTGGCTTTGTTCGGTCTACTTTCTAGCTCTGCCTGAGTATCTTCTAGATACCTCTGGGATATCATGAAACAGTCATGTTAGCAATTTCTTTAGTATGCCCTGGCATACAATTCCCAGAGGCCATGCTGCTGAGAAATAGCAGACTGGTTTCCAGGCCTAAATTGGGGTCTTTGGGATCACATCTCTCTCTCCTGTTCTTCTTCAACATGTCCTCGGCCTGTCCTCTGGTCAGCTCAAGGACAGAGGAAATCATGTTTTGATCTTTTGACACTTGCAACAACCACACGTACAATTGCCTAGGGGTCTATTAGAAGCTCCCTCAAATTGGCTGAGAGTGGGGGTTAGTAGTGCACATGCTTAGCATACCATTGCCTGGATACAAATAGTTAAAAACTGACAGCCTTGAAACTTCCATCTAGAAACTCGGCAAGGGAAGAACATGAGCCCAGTGTCAACAGGAAGAGGACAGGAAACGAAGCAAGGGGGCTATGCATGTATAGGCTGCAAGTGAGACAGCACAAGACCAAGCTTCTGGACCATCACCACAGAGCCTGAGAATCCTGCCGTGTAGACCATGAGACAGTCATGTTGCTGATTCCTCAGAGTATTATTAGCTAATTGGACCACTTCCAATGTTTAAATTAAAATCTTTTAAGTAGGATTAGATTTTGACATCTGAAAACTCATAAACTCGGACATTATTCCTTGGTTCTGCTTTGAGACAGGATCCTATGTAACCCAGGGTAGTACTGAACTCTGATCTTGATACCTTCACCTCCTGAGTTCTGCGATTTTAAGTATAAGATACCATAGCCACCCTGTATTAATTTTAAAACTAACACTCAAAAACAGCATCAATGACACTACTGAAATAATACCAATAGATACAGCTTTGCTCACCACTGAACCATAGTTCTCTGTATTCTGTATTGGCATTTACTGTCTATTTTGGGTCCCTATTTTCAGTTTCTAACCTGAGTCTTCATAATAGAATGAAGGATCCCTACATGTTCCTACTTCCAAATGTAAGAAAAGAGAAACTGGAAAATTTGCCAAAACATAGCCTGCACTGTAATTATCCACCATCAGAGAAGAGCTGAACTAGCCCAGGCCTGAAGCCACGTGTATCCATATGTTTGAATGCTTTGATGCAAGGAAAGCTGTTCTTTGGGTGATGGGAAGAAATGTACACATAAGTATTTTATGAGGTTGTTCCCAGAAGTCTTTTCAGTATTCTGGTCATAATGTCTATGGAGTAAGTCCTTTCAGGGAGCTTCTGTGGAGGATCAGAAAGCCTTGCTGCCCCCACCCCCACTCCACAACACACACACACACACCATATGGATTTCTTCCTTTATCAGTCTTGCCCATTTTTCAGAGCAGCTGCAAAGAAATAAAATAAGCAAAAGCTCTTAACTAGCAAGAGCCGGAGCCTTACTGGCCCTGTTTGTCTTCCTGCCTGGCTATCAGGGGAGGGGCCCCAGCTTTGGAAGAGAGAAGTTACATAACTTCCGGGGTTGAGACATTTTACCTTTTATTGCTAAAGTGGGGTTGATACCCTGCTCTAGTTAGTCATGGGGCTAAGGGTTGTTCACAGGGCATGTGTACTCAGCCCAAGAGCTGGAGAAACAAAAGGAAACATCCTTCTTTCCCTGCCAGTAGCACCATCTAAAGAAGGGCCTTTCTCTGAGTTCTATTGTGGCCTTATCTAAGCAGTAGGTTTGCTAGAACTTACCAACCTCTTTTGTAAAAGGGGAAATCCTCCTTCTAGGATTACCCCTCTCACTCCTTTAGTGCTTGCATCAAGATACCTCAATAGGTAACCAGTCTCTGCACTGTGAGTCAATGGTTAGCCAGGGCTGAGCTTTCCAGTCTGTCCTGTATTCAGCTGTAGTGGTATACTATCCTTAGATCAGAGTATATGTTTTGAGTTGTTGGTCCAACTTTGGGAGTAGATATATGCGATTACTTCCCATTTACACAACTGAACCCTCTTCCATGCCAGGATGATTGCCAAGAAACAAGAAGCAACAAATTCAAAGAGATTTAAATATATTCCATCATTACTCATCTGAGCTCTGAGCTATTCAGAAAGATGGTCCTTGTTGCAAATATCTTCATTTTCAAGACTTAACAGTTTACAAAAGGGCTTGTTTCCAAGGAATTTGAATATTAGTGGAGTGTACATTGTATAAGCCAGCTGTGATCATTCATGTAACTGAAAGCTCACCCACGTGATGGTTCAATAGAAATAATTAGCTAATAAGACAGTCTCACAAGCTCAGAATAAGCAACATCTTGCTTCCTAAACCCGAAAAGCAATCATTCAAGAGAAGAGGGCCAACTTTGACTGAACGAGGATGTGTGTCATGTGCCAAGCTGGCAGCTCAGCTATGTCATTTTCCCTAATCTCTAGCAACTGAAGACACTTATTCCCATTTTACTGATAAAGGAAATTCAGGTTTAAGGAGATGTAATGAGCCCCAAATCACACAGTTGCTGACAGTGGAACTGGAATACAAATCCAAGTCCACTGGGCTGGAGAGACGTCTCAGCGGTTAAGAGCACTGACTGCTCTTCCAGAAGTCCTGAGTTCAAATTCCAGCAACCACATGGTGGTTCGCAGCCATCTGTAATGAGATCTGATGCCCTCTTCTGGTGTGTCTGAAGAGAGCTACAGTGTACTTATATATAATAAATAAATAAAGATTAAAAAAATCCAAGCCCATCAATCTCTAAATCATGTACTCTTTTTGAGGAAGCTTACCTCTTCCATGGGACTGTCCATAACCTCCTGCTGAAAGCGCATCTGTACCCCAACCATGAAGGGGGTAGGGCAGCAGACAGTGGCCAGAAGGCTCTCAGGGACCACAGGGATGTATGTGTGTGCCCAACTAAATGGGTAAAGCAGAGCAGCTGCAGCATGGATACACTGAGACAGGGTACTGGAACACAGAACAGAGACGGTCAGCAAGGCTTCTGTGCCTATCCACTGGCTCGGAGCCCCACATCTATAGTAGCTACTGGCAATGTTCCGGTACTAGAAAAAATTCAAGTCTGGAAGCCATGCTGATCACAAAGCTTGTAGCTACTTGTTTCTAAGAGAAGGGTAGAAATCAGGATAGGCAAGGCTCCACTAACCAGGGCGGAAGGCGGGGGGGGGGGGGGGGGGGGGGCGGCTTTAATCTCTATTCCCAGCTAGTTCTCTCAAGTTATTACATGCTTTAAAAAAAAAAAAAAGGTGGCTCAGAAGAGGGGAGGGAGGAAGACATGCCTGCACTTAAACTGGGATATGATTGAGCCTCTGCTCTGCAAAGAACTGGGCTAACTAGAAGAATAACATTGTCCCTTCTTTGAAGAACTCAGAAGACAGTGAAGAAACAAGCCAGTTAACACCAGACTCTCTAGTGATGAGGCAGGGCCTCCATGCACAGCCATGTCCTCCCATGCCTCTCTGAAGCCATTTGAATGCTGCCACTTTAGCCCCCGAGTGAGCTTGGGAAATTCCTCTGTTCCAGGAACTCAAGAGATTCTGGAAAGTCCCACAGAGGTGACGCCTCAAGACCTTGCTCCATGGATTCCTCCTGTCATTACTATCCCAGTCACAATTCAGTTGCCTTCCTTACCCACACTATACCCAACCCCAGTCTCTGGCTTTCCTATTCTCCACTACTTCTTATGGCTTTTCATTTCTCCAGCCAAATTACCCCACACCCAAGGTCAATAAAAACACACATGCGGAAACCTTGGCATCAAGCAAGCACTTCCTGAGTTAGAAAGATCAAGTCTCTGATCTAACAAACTTGGCTGGTTGGAAGTCCCCTCCCACCTCCAGCCTCCAGAATCTGAAAACTCTGTGCGGGAAGAAAGTAGGGATTTATAATATTTCCTGGAGAAAGTTTGTTCCTGAGACTTCCTAAATACTGATCAGAAGTACCTAGTTGAAAACTGAGCCCAAGCTACCACAGAAACTTCCTCCACACAGGGCCCAGAGTAGAAGAACCAACTCCAAAACAAAAATGATACCCCTTCCCACAAGATTTAGCCTATGATAGTGTTCTTCTTGGTTGCTGATGATGTTACTATTTTTTAACAGACAGACCCCTGATCCCTGGCCAAACGTCCTTTCTTCCGGAACGCATGTCATTCCCTTGATCTTTTGTTGTTTGTCAACTTCCTTTTCTTCTTCTGAGTACCAGGACTCAGCTCAAAATTATTGTTTCTTGGTGGTTCAAACCTCCCAGCACTCAGTAGATAGAAGCAGGCAGATCTCTGTAAGGTCCAAACCAGCCAGGGCTTCACAGTCAATCTCCTACTGATTGTATCAATTTCTCTTCTCTGCCTGCCACATGTCTCTCCACATCCATTCTCTGTCTCAGATCCTCTCAAAAGCAGCAGCCAACACACGACAACTACCTGCTTCTGCTACACAGAGTATATACTCAACTGAGAACTGGTGGAATGTAGCAGCTAGTCCTCACCAGTCTGCACCTGACGGTGTAACTGGGTGTCTACCGCTGTGCAGAATCACCTATAGCCCTCATCGCAACCATATAAAGCTTGTCCACAACATTTACATTCTACAGAAAAATAAAAATGTGATCTTGACTTCAAAAAATTAAGAAGCTGACCTAAGGGAAACCATAGTTAAAGGTGGAAGAACAAGATGTGAAAGTCATTCTGCTGGTTTCAGTACATATTCTGAAAACCAATACATAAACCTTCATCTACTTAAGGGTAAACAGTCTTCTTGCTATCTGCTCAATGCTTGGCATCTGGCAAATAGCTGACATGCAATAAATACTTGTTGAGTGAGTTTACAAATGAATAGATTAGCATATCCTCCAAATCATTATACAACTTCCTGTCTTCTTCTATACCCTCTTCCCTCCCTCAGCCTAATCTTGAAAGGGCAGAATCATGTCTGCATTCACCCTGGCTGGCCAAGCCCATGCTATACCAGAAACACTCCATGTTCTTAGATTATAGTCAGGAAGCCATCAAGTTCAAGTCTGGAGATGGCTGGACAAGTTGGACTAGCTGTTTCTCTAGGTCTAAAATGCAATCCAGGAACTAGAAAGAAGAAAGTGCACACATGGGCCCTAGAATCTGACTGCCTTCAAGAAGTTCCAGTATATTCCCTTGACCCCAGGGATGCAGCTTTGGTGTGGCGAGTCAGTGGCTGAGCTTACCTGAGACCTTCTGCCAAAAAGATGATTTTTCTTTCCAGCACAGCAGAGGCAAAGATCTGAATAATCTGCTCCAAACGGAGACAGTGCAGCAAGACACTGAAGTCCACATGTTCAAGGTGGGAGTCTAGGGGCCGTGTCAGTGAGATGAACTATAGGAAAACCAGAGAGAAAGGGTTCAGTAAGAAAAGAAATCACAGACCCAGGGAAGGCCTATCCCATTGTTTCCCCAGGACAGATCTGATCCTAGCTCACCCATCAGTGGCTTCCTTCTGCTCTGAGGACAGCGGGGTCAAATCTTCACTGTGGCTCATGAGGTCCAGTCTGGGGAACATGCCTGTCCACATGCTTCACTGTGTACAGTCTTAAGCAGAGCTCTTCTCCTGCCTAAAGCCCGGCCTGAGTCGGGCTTCTCATGTATTGTTTCCCTTTCTTCATTATTATCCTTCAGCTCCAGAGGCCCACCTTGGTCATCTTAAGACTTCTCCTTTCTCTCATGCTGTACACTGCTTTTTCTTTCTTTGTGAGTGTCTGATCTTTAACTGTATGTTCACCTGTGTGTTTACTCATTTCCATACCTTCTGGTGCGCCTTCTCCACGAGACCTTTAGCTACATGAGGTTAGAAGCCATTTGCTTACCACTCTTAACCCAGAAAATGTATAACTTGACACAGCGTATGTCAGTACTCATTTTTTCCTTCAGTATTTTTCCAGCAGCTGAAAATGCCTAGTGACTCCCTGATTCTTCTGCAGGGATGACCAGATTTAAAGGTGCATGTGTAATTTCCAGTCTCAGAGATTCAGAATGGAATTCTACTTGCTGCCTTGAGCTCTTTAGTGACTTAGTTCTTCAAGAGATGGGTGTGGACTTAGGGGTGGGGATTAATGATAAGTAAAACAGATGGAAACTACAGGATAGAGATACAGGACCCACACAGATAATAGTTAGGTTAGTCACAGTGTAAGAGCAACTGGACATTTGCTGACCAGGAACAAACTTAGCCCCATACATGAGCACAGACAAAATTTAGCAGACTGAACAGTAAGCAGGTGCTGGTGGGCTTCAGGTTAGAAGGGAGAGTACTTTTGGGTGGTTTTTTTTTTTAGCTCTGCCAGTAATTCTAATGACTGGCTCAGCTTCCCTATACTTGAACCTGGTGAATGAGAGATTCAAGGTGAGAGGAACCAGCCAGGGAGAGGACTGCACATTTGTTAACCCACCTCCGTGCCTGAGTCAGGAATGAAGCTCTTAAGGGTGACTGTCTTTCCAGGTGCAGGAAAGGCTGCCTCTCGGAGACCTTGCATGAATGGGTAGATGACAGCCATGGAGATCTGATGCCTTTTCTCTACTTCATCCAATATCTGCATGGAAAGGACCACAGAAAGGAAGTCTTAGAGGGATTCTACTGAATACCCAATACTCTCACACTGGTCCTGTCTGTTCTCTAGTGTTTTCTAGGCCCCTCTACTAACTGGCTTCCATCTCCTGGACCAAACCTACTTTTCAAAGACTTCTTTTGATTTTCTCTCATAGTCCTACCTCTCCTAACACCGACATGAGACTACTAAGCCTAGCATGGCATGTTGGCACTGGCTGGATTCGGAGCCTAGAAGCCTAACTTTCTGAGTATCACTGTTCCATTTCCTCTGGACTGTCATCAGGGTGAGGCTGCCATCAGCGCTCAGTGTAATCCACAGAAGTAAGATCCACCCAAGCAGAAGCCACTGGAGTTCCTCTCCTACACCCAGAATTCTTCTGGCTACCAAGACAGGTCAAGTCCATTTTGGGAGACTGCCTTGATCATAGCCCTAGCAACACTAATCACCAATTTCTCTTCTAACCTCACCAGAGTTAGGGTAACTATGGGGATCCTTACAGTATATTATTTGCCTTCAGACTTGTAGGGTAAATCTCTTTTGTGAAAAATTTCCATGTTATACCTCATCTGAGCCTCATGGCAACCAGGAAGATCTGAGGAAGAATAGACAATAGCTCTTTCTTCAGGAGAAATAACCTTCTAGATTTCCTTGAAATAGGGTTGAGCCCAGGTCCCTGCTGTCTCAGTTTTACCCAATATACTTGATGCTGGCTGGGCTATCAGGAAGGCACTCTACCAAGAGCTCAAGTTGCAAGGCACGTTGCCAGGCAGAGCCGGAGAGCTGAACAGGCCTGCCTAACAGGCTCCAAGGAATTTTGTCCTAACCCTACCTTGGAGAACAAGCCGAAGCAGCCGATGCAGCTGATGATGCAGTATACTTTGGGAAGGCGAGGACCAGGACCGGCAGGCTGGGGAGGGACAAGAATTTCCTTCAGGGCCGCAGCCTCCACAAGAGTTTCTCCCACTTGAGACTAATGGGACAAAAGGTGGAGTGCTGCAGATGGGACCAGTCAATGAGTTGGATGGAGAAAGATCTGTGTGATTCTGTTCATGGAACAGAGAGAAGGGTCAAAACAGCCATCAAAGTCAAAAGATGACGATTAGTTTACAACTGCCACATTGTGCAACCAGTCCAAGTGTCTCTCAACAAATAAAAAGAAAAAGATAGTGTGTTATATAAACAAAATGGAGTATTATTCGGCAAATAAGAAGAATGAAATTATGACAAATGGATATAGTTGGCAAAAGAAACTAGGCACAGAATGTGTTTTCTATCTCATAGGCAGGATTTGGATTTTAGACATAAAATTGGATCAATGGTTAAGAACATTTGCTGCTTTTGCAAATGTCCCAGCACCTACACTGCAGTGTAAAATAAGACATAAACAAAAAACATGGTGGGCTGGAGATGTGCCCCAGTGGTTATGAGCACATGTAGCTCTCCCAGAGGATCCAAATTCAGTTCCCAGCACCCACACTGGATGGCTCACATCCATCTTTTACTCCAGCTCAGGGGATGTCCCTTCTTTGGCTTCATAAGTTACACACACACACACACACACACACACACACACACACACATGTAGACATAATTAAAAATAAAATAGGTCTTTAAAAATTAGAGACAAGAGGGCTGTAGCAATGGCTCAATGGTTAAGAACATTTGCTGCTTTTGCAAATGTCCCAGCACCTACACTGCAGTTCACAACCACTTGTAACTAACTCCAGTTCCAGAGAATCTAGCTCCCTATTCTGTCATCCAAGGGCAACAGGCACAGTGCACTTAAATACATGCAGTCAAACACTCACACACTTTTAAAAAAATAAAGAAAAATGTTTAAAAACATGAAATTAGATAGGTGTTTGGGAAGAGAAAAGGAACTGGTGTGGTGGGCATAGTAATTATGATTCAAGTACATGGATTACACATAAAAACTATGAAGCCTATTTGTTTATACAATGGGATACAATGGGTATATGCTGAGAACAGGAGGAAGAGGGAAAGGTGGGGGGAGAAGGAGAGGGAGGAAGGAGGTGGTAGTGGCAGTCTTCTGGGGCTAGAAAACCAACGGTAAACACTGACTCATGGCCAACGTGAGCTTAAGTTCAGTGAGAACAAAAACAAGTTTGTCTTAGCCACAAGGAAATGTCTAGAGAGGAAAGGGTTGTAAAGGTGTCTAGAGAGTCCTTGTCCTGGAAGCAAAGAATTAAACCTCATCATTCAAATCTCAGCGTGTCTGGGAGGCTCCATGGAACAAGGCAAGCAGGCATGAATAGAGAAGACTATGAGAAAGTCCAACCGGACTCTCACTGTGTGTAGAACTGTTGAGCTGAGCAAGCACAGGCCAGAGCCTCTTGGCAGCAGAGGGGAGGGGCAGCATGTCCTTGTTCTTGTGGGATTCCAAAAGGGACACTAACATGGCGCTATGTGCTGCCGCGTACTCTTCCTATAAGCACCACTCCCACTGAGCCTGAGCTTTTGTAGCTGAGGCTTCAGGGAGCCCAGCCATGGAGCTGAACAGTCTGCAGAGAGGAAGGGGCAGTTCTGAGTAGCACCAACCAGGAGGCGCCTGCAGTATCCGATCTTCCTGCTCCCATCCACATTGGTCAGGACGAATGAGAAGGTCTCCCTAAGAGAGAGCAGACCAATGGTGTGCATTCGCTCACTAGATTCTAAACCAAGAGTGAAGTCAGCATCAGAGGAGAGGGAAGGAAGACAAAGGGGAGTTGGTGATTAATCATGGGGACAATCACCGCAGTCACTTACTAAGCACTTGATGGTGTCAAGTTCTAATGCATCACCTCATCTGAGACTCAAATGAACCTTTTTTGAGGAAGATTCAGTTATTATCACCACTTTAAAGACCAGGTGAGTAAGGCTCTGAGATTACTTCTTATTTAAAAATTGAAGACATGGTCTACTTCCAGTGTTCATGATGTAAGAACCTTTTCTATATTGTACAGGCCAAAGTCTTTCTCTCCAGTCCAGAGTGGGGAAAAAAAAAAGACTATAAGACTATCTCTTCTAGGAACAGGTAAGAGATTCTAAAAGTCTTCAGAGAAAGGTCAAGTCACAGCTTTAATTATTTGTCTAAAGGATCCCAGGCAAAATATTTCCCTGGCAAAAACTCATCATTCATACCAGGTGAGGGGACACCAAGAGCCACACATGTGGCCTTCCATCCAAACCTGATACCCTTGCCTGCAGGCGGAGTGGTTACCTTGGATACTCCGTGAGTGGTGCCCACTCATTCCCATCAGGGAAGCAGAACAAAGGGATGGCGCTGAGAAGCCGCTCCTCCTCCTCCTGCTGACCTCGGAGCATGTTCTCCCTCTGTAAGGGAAAGACAGTGGAATTCAGACAGAGAAGCAGAGGTCAGAAGGCTGTCAGTCTTCTTTCCCACCCGCATGGAGTACCAAGGTGCCTTTGGTTGGTACCACACAGTCTGAACTCTAGGTCTAGCTGGAAGGACCTCAAAGAGAAAGCAATTTGTTCTGGGCCACATCAATATAACACTGGGCTGGAATTCAGTATCATGAGGATTTACATATTCAAAGGGGAGGTTAGAAAGGTCAGCTGGACCAACATCCTGAGAAGGTGGCAACAGAGAGAAACCACATCACAGAAAAGAAGCAACCCGTCCAGTTGCTACACCTGCTAACATGAGAGGCTGGTAAGAAGGGGACCTTGCGCCTCACCCAGTACATGATCAGACAAGAAGACCTCTAATACTTTGGGAATCTGATCTTGGGCTGTGCTTGAGTCTGGGTCCTGCTTGATTCTCTTCAACACAACCAGGAAGGCCACATTTTCTTAGGAGTTCCAGCAGAAGCTGGTTTTTTTCTGGAGGAAAAGGTGACCGAGACGGAATTTGGAAGAACTAGAGGGTTCCCAAAGGGGCAAGAGCACAAGGCTTGTTTCCCTGCTCCAGAAGTTCAGTCAGTCCCTCACAAAGCAGTCAGACCTAGATTCTCTGGGTGATTACAGAAAACTAGGGCTGGGCTACAAAAGAAACTAGAGCAGTGAGCTCAGGGCTAGAGCCCCGGCAGCGTGGTAAGACACAGAACTCCTCTCGTACCTTTTAAATACAACTCTATCCTCCCCCTCAGGCCCTCTCCTCTCCCTCCATCCTTACCTTGGGAAACTGGTAGGTGATTGTGGGTTCATACTCATCTCCTAAACGCTTTTTCTTTAAAGAAACAACAAGAAGATATTCAAAGAAGTGCTGGCCTCCAGCATAGCTGGATGGAGAGGGCTCCTGGATCCTTTCTGGTTCTGTAACAGCTTCCCCGGAATTGTTCTGGGATTGTCCTAAAATGGAGATGCAAAGGCCCCTTGAGTATTCCTTCTATCCTTCATTCTGTGGTGTGTGTGAGAGAATCTGGGTAACAACCATGCTTCAAGGCTATAGTGCCAAGCCTGACCAGGCACCACCTGGCACCAAGCAGAACAGGAGCCAAGTGGGCAGTTTCCATACCTGCCCTGGGAAACTTGAAACCGTGGAGTGACACAGGAAGAAAAGAAAATACTGATGTAGAAACAGAGGAGCCATGGTGTGGAAGTTCTTGGAGGCCTGATGCCTGACACTGTACAGTCTGCCTGTTGTAGCACTTCTGGGTATTTTGTGAGTTCTGAGTAAATTTGTACTAAATAATCATAGTAGGCACATAGGGCTTTTTTTTTTTTTTTTTTTTTTTGTAACCATAACAAGACCTCCGCCACAGACATGACTAGCTCTGCAAACTGACAGGATAGTCCTCCTGGCTTGATCACATGGAGGCCATGTGGATTTGAGCATATGAAGGGAAAAGAGGTTCACTACAGGAGGAATCAGCCCATAAAAGGATCATCCGAAAAAGGAAGTAGGCAATCCAGTTCTGACCTGCTCGAAGTCGTGGCAAGTGATTTCGGAGCAGCCTGAGGGTTCGGCCTACCCCTTGTCCTTCCATCGTTCTGAGCTTTGGGGGCATGACTGTTCTTTCTCCTTCAGGCTGGCCACAAAAAGCCCGAGGAAGTGCCTTCTGCTCTGGTCTCCAATCGCAGCTTTACTGAGCTGAACCATGAGCTGTCTCCCAAAGCCGGAGAGCAGTTTCCATCCTGTGTACTCCGTAGTTGAGCAAGAAGGATGTGAAAGGAGCCACGAGGCAGCCTAGTGTGGGCACTGACAGAAGCAGCATCCTGGCACTACAGCTCAGATCTTGGCTCCTCCCAAGAGCCCCAGGGTGTGGTAACAGAAAAGGTCATGAGCAAACATCTCAAGGCACAGCTGCTTCTGGGCTAAGGGCTTTGAATTCCAGTGCTTGCAGACCGTGTGGTGAGTTTATTTACAACCCCAGGCAGTGAGGCATGCCTGGACTCCACTCGGGTGCCTCGTGGGGCACAGTACAGGTATTTAACATCCCCCATCCTGCATTGCTCACCATCACCTTTTCAAGTAATCATCAGAAGCTGCAAAGTCCCACCAGACCAACTGGCAAATTCTAAAACATCCAGGACCTCCAGGAACACAGGACTGAACACTTCTTGCAGCCAAGATGCCACTGCCTTGCCCTGATTCAGATAAGTAGACTTGCCCTTTCTCTAAATGTATTAATAACTTGTAGCGAGAGAGGGTGTCCTAGGAATCAACAGATCGTCTTCTGATGGTGTAAAGAACAAAGCCCACCTCTGAGATGCCCAGATAAACAGAATAGCTGTGAAGGTGATTCCTATATCCCCTGGCTCTGTAAAATCTGTCCTGATCTAAGGCATAGATCACTCTCACTATTCCAGGGTTCCAGCAGAATCCTTTCTCTCATAATCTTTACTAAAAGGAAGCAATGACTCAGGAAATCATCGCCAATTTAGAGTAGGAGCCTGGTTGTATCAGCAGCTGTAATGGTACAGAACATCTTTACCCCTCCCCCACTCTTGCTCAGCCTTTCTTCTGGTTGGGCGGGGACAAGCTAAGCAGCAGACTCAGTACTGTGTCGAGAGGTTGAGGAAGAGGAGAAAAGTAGTCACTGATAACCTGGGTTTCTAATAGAAAGTTCTGGATAAAGAGATGTACAGGATAAGAGGGAAGAGCTTTTGCCAGGAAGTAACTTAATAGGGGAGGCGAAGAAGCAAAAGGATCTGGTGCCAGTGCCTGTCACCCCTGCAAAGAATTAGCAGCCCTCTGGAGGGAGTGTGCTGCTAGGTAAGAAGGAAGGCTGTCACCCTGCTCCTACAAGCACTAGAACTGTGGCACCAGTAAAATGCAGGACTCAAACACCCAGCATTGACTTGTGGGGGAAACACCAATCATAGTACAGATGATGAGAGTTGGACTCTTGAGAATGGGGAAGCAGGACACCCCAGGAATTCCTTGTGTCTTACTTATACCCTGTATAGACATGTTGCAGAGTTATTACTGGTTGCCTTAAGGAACGAGCACATACCTAGTACAGAAGGGAAAACCGAGGCATTAAGTCACTCGGAGGCAATTGAAAATGAACAGGATCTGTACAAAGTGAACGTCATAAAGGTTCCAAATCCAGGCTCAGGCCTTCTGGTGTATCACACAGTCAACATCTCATGGAAGGGAGGGGTGGGGTGGGGTGGGATGGGTGGTGAGCAAATGGCTTGCAGGGCCAGAGTCATCTTCCTGGTCATCTGAGAACCTCAGGAAATGTCTTTTCCTCAGTCCTTGGTGCTGCCTTTTCACTCCATTTCCTCCTGCCTTATCAGGAGAAACAAGGGGACAGCAATGTCAGAAGTCCCAGACCAAAGACAAGTAACTAGGCCTTTCGGCTGAGGCTCAAGAAATCCAACAGAGTGTTTTCTCCTTCCCCTTTCAAACGAGGTTCTCACAGGAACGCCCAAGAAGGACCAATATGCATCAAAATCCTGCGCAATAGAGAGCTCCTCTCTTGATCCCGATGCCCTGGAATGGATTATTGTCCTCAATTTTAATTGAGGGAGGAGCCACACTTCTAGGGAAGTTAGGAGTCTGGTTACACTTGTTCCACCACCAGGAAGCCCCTCCCACAACCACCTGAAGGAAAAAGAGGGCACCTTAGGGAACCTTGACCAGAAAAGCTGTTGTTTGTTCTTTGCTAAACTGCTAGCAACCCAGAATCACCATAACAGTCTTCCCTAACAGTATTTTAAACACACACATACACACACACACACACACACACACACACACACACACACCTTTAAGACAAAACTGCCTGAGCCAATGAACTAGAAGGGGAAATCCCCCAGGAAACAGGAGGACAGCAAGAAAGATGAAAGAGTCACACCCATATGACCTGACAGGTGCTAAACTTGTGACCAGGTACATATAAACTGTTGGCCTTCCTGTTCCTCAACCACAAGGACAGTCTTCCAGGTGCCTTTGCTAGCCATATGCTGCCGTGGGGGTGAGGTGGAAAACAACTGAAATATGTCCTCTGAGCCCCAGGAAGCAGACCCCAGCCATGCAGCAGCAGATTACCCAGATCTAGGAAGCCCAAGAAAATCAAGCCAGAACTCTGTAGCAAAAAGAGGACTTATCTCCTCCCTACAGACTGCTCCAGCCATGACAGCCCCGTCCCTGGCATGCAGGCGGAAGAGGCACGTGCAGGAACAACCACCTCTGGAGAAGGAGGGTGGCAGAAGCAAGGAGGGACAAAGAGCAGGTCAGTCACACGTCCCTGCAGTTCCGAGAAGGAAGCACTGATCTCAGCTCTGAGGCCTCATAGAGAGGAGGCCACTGATGTCTTCACCTGCAAAAGCAGGAAGGGGTGAGCTCTCTGCGAATGACCCTTACACATCTTTTCTTTTCCTCTCCCCTCCCCTCCCCTCCCCTCCCCTCCCCTCCCCTCCCCTCTCCTCTCCTCTCTTCTCCCACAGGCTCTGTCTGAGCAAACCCAGGGGGTAACAGCTCAGGCATAGCACTGGCCAGACACAAACAGCAACAGATGTTTGTTGAATGAATGGACACATTAATGAATCCTAATTGTCCTTCTTCCAAGTCCCAGTGCTCCAGATATGGAGAAAGGAAATGGATGACACATCTAATTTCATCTCTACTATCCACCCTAGACAGGGAAAAGATTCCCATTTTACAGGTCAGCACTCAAGGTCAGGAAACAGCTGAGCTGATCTACCTGGCTGCCCTAATGAGATCAGTGCTAAGGGCTTGCGGTGACCAGTTTTTGTGATGTGGTTCTCTGCAAGGCAGGGACAAGCTGGCTTCCAGGAACTGGAAAAACAAAAAACAAAAAACAAAACAAAACAAAACAAAACAAAACAAAACAAAACAAAAAAAAAACCGCCAGCTAAGTAGGGAAGGGAAGCACCTCCCAGAGGGCTTGTCAGCCTAAGCTCTTTAGCCTTAAAGTGGCTGCACCACAAGCTTCCTGGATATAAGGACACGTGGCCCTTGGGGCTCCACAACCGTTGTAGGTTTCTGGCCACCAGGCTCCCCCTTGACCCAGCAGGTCTGTCCGCTTGTTGACCTCTACCTGCTCCCCTGAGCTTACCTGCCTCCTGCTCAGCCCTCCCAGATCACGCCTAAATTGCTCCACATCCCTGACCCCAGTGCCCCACAGAGTCTATAGTCCGCCCTCTCTCCCCCGCGCGCTGTGGCCCGCACTAACCCCGCTGGCCGCGCTTCAGTCTCAGGCTGGCTCGGAGGCGGCGGCCGAGTCCGTCCATGGCCCCTCCAGTGCCCGGCGCCAGCTCCCACGTCCGCGCCAGCCCCGCCCCCCCAAATCCTTGACCTTCTTGGGGCCCTGGAACTTTCGCTTTCACGCGGGAGGCGCAGGGAGGGGGTGGAGCGGGACAGCGCACCTTCCGGGCTTCTGTCCAACCCCTGGTGCACCTGGGCTGGCTGCTTTTCTCGGGTCCCCACCCTACCCCCCTGCGCCTTGGGGAACCAGAGGGCGCCCGCGTGTCCATCCGGGAGGGGCGGTACCATGTCACTGTCACCCTCTGAAACTTCACATTCTGAAACACTCTGGTAGGTGCCTAAAGTGACCCCCTACCCCCAGGGTAAGGACTGGAAGAACCTTCTCCAGGGTGTTTCCAAACTTGGCCAAGGTGTAGAACTTTCAAACCACAAGCCCTTCCAACCAACTCCTCTGCGCCTGTCCTTGCAACTATTCAGAGATGCAGGCTACTTTCAGATCTTTGTCTTCTCTACCTAGGCACTCCTGGAAAGGGGCTGGAGAGGTGGATTAAGGTAGTGACCCCGCCTTCCATTTGATTTTGTTAGTCCACAGATGAACATAAGGAGGATAATACTTGCCTGGCTGCCATAAAGATTTCTCAATGTCAGAGAGTGGGATTAAAAAAACTTTCTGTAAACTTATATGATATAAATGTAAAGGATTCCTAAGGCCAGTGTTGTAAAGCATCCCCCTTCTAGCTCCAGAGAACAATGCAGCCATCCACCTGTTCTCTCCTCACCTCCACTGACTTCTAAAGAGGCCCAGGTTTTAAACTGCAGTCATAAACTATGACACTGTGATAAGCACCTGCTGGGGTTTCTGGGATACACCCTTTCCTCCTCCCAGGGCAGGACAGGTATCTACCTGTAAGAGTCAGCTTGAACCCTTTATGCTCACCAAGGTCTTAACCTTGACTTCAGGAATGAGAGGCAAACTAAAGCAAAAACCCACAAAGACGACTGATCCACAGTCCTCTTCAGTCTCTCCATGACTCATCCCCAGGTGACTCTACAGTCTGGACAACCAGACCTTGCATTAAACTGACCACCCTGAGCAGAGGTCCTATGAGTTGCCGTTACTTTAGGTGTAAGCAACTTGCACTTAATTTTAATTATATAATTTAGTTTTGATTGCCATCCTCTGGATTCTTGCATGAAATAACATGAAAGGACGTGGCTGTCCCCAAGTGCCTTGTCTTATGACATCTGGAGCTTCTCTGTCTCTCATAAGAGAAGGAACTGCTCAGGAAAACCTTGTCCAACTTGTTGATACTCTTGTGCTCTTGTGTCTTAATTGGGCCAATCTAAGTTACAGTGTTCCCAAGTAGAGCTTTCTTTCTTAAAACAAAACAAAACAAACAAAAACAAAAACAGATGATTAGAGTACTTGTATACCAAGAAGACAGGGACAAGAAGATTAATGGAAACTGTTGAACGAGTCTTTATGTGGAAACAACCTCATCTCACAGGTTCATTAATACAAAAATAGATGAATTGTGGAATATGTATACAATTGTGCATTAATGTAGCAATAAAAGTAAACAATCCCTCAGTGCATGCAGTATTTTGCCCATACTTACAAGTACGAACAAGAGATACCAGATATAAAAGAGATATGCTTCAGATTATATAAAGCTTGAAACAGACAAAACTCACACATAGGATGAGCAGTCAGGATAGTACATCCTTTAGGGAGGAAGGAGGAAATAATGGCTGGGGAAAACCATGAGACCTCTGGTGGGGTTTTGTATGCCTATAAGGATATTCACTAGGTGGCCATTCTTTGCACTAAAGATTTAGGAACGTTGCATAGTTGTATGAGACTTTTGCTTAGTGTAATATCAGGATGTCAGTTAATGACAGCCGAGAAATGGAGGTGGAAAGGGCCAAGAATGAAATGAAAAATTATTGAAATGTGAGGAAGTAAAACCTACATTTCTGAGAAGTATGAATAACAGCAGAAGAAAAGTTCATTGTCCTAGGTTTTAAGGGATGTTTGTGTTTAACTTGGTGGGCTATTTGAGAAAGACAACAAAGCATTTGTGGGCAGATAGGAATGTCTCTGTCCCCCTTGTAACAAGCCCACTTCTCCCCATATATTCCTGTTTCTACTTTCATGGATTTTTTTTTAAAGTTAGGTTTTGCATGTGAGAAAAAAAAATTTGTAGTATTTATCTTTCTAAGTCTGGTTATTTTATTTATATGGTGATCTCCACTGCATTTGTTTTCTTGAATATGCCATATTTTTATCTTCTTCAAGGTTGAATAATATTTCAGTGTGGATATGCCACATTTTTTATCCATTCATACTATGAATGGGTATATAGGCTGTTTCCATAATTTGGCTATTTTATACAGTCAAGCAATGGGCATGGGTCCATAGATATCCCCAGGGCTTCATGTCATGAGAAGTGGGAAAGAAGAAACCTGTCAGCTGGGAACTCAGTGGAAGTTTTTGCCAGTAGGCAAGCAGGAATTCCAGCCCGATTACCAAGTACCTAAGGCCATTTCCCTCCCAGCCATAATCTTGCAGATTTTCTAGGAGAAAAAAGGAGAGGGATTCTAAGTAACCTTTTGGGAAGTTGCTTAAGAGTCAACAAGGTTCTCTGTCTCTGTCTCTCTGTTTCTGTCTCTTTTTCTCTGTGATCTGGGCATGCATCATTTCTTCTGAGTACTTCTCATTCTCATAATAATGCTTAAGCCTATATTAAAATTATCATTACACAGATTTCTAACTCCGTTTCACTATACTGCCAGTCTCAAAATTCGCCCTCCGTGTCAAGGCCCTCAGCTCCAATTTGGCGAGAGTCGAAGTTCTTACAAGTCTAGGAGAACTGAAGCTGGCGAAGGTGGCAATGCGGGCTGTCACCACTGACATCCCCTTTACACGTTGCGTCTGCTCCCTCAGGTCTACACCCAAGAGTGGCTTAAGACTATGTGGTAATTCCAGTCTTAGTTTTCTGAGGGCCCTCCACTGTGATTTCCATAGTGGTTATACTAGTTTCCGTTTCTATCAGAAGTGTTTCCTTTCTCCTACATTCTTTTCTTTCTTTACTGTTATCTTCTTGATGATGATTATGACTAAAGTGAGATGTAATCTCAGTAATGAGATGTAATCTAATTTTGATTAGAATTTCCTTATGACTAAGAATGTTTGAACATTAAAAAATTGCATTCCTTGGAAATCTATATTTCTTCTTGTGAGAACTGAGATAGATGTGGTGAATAAACACGGGTAATTAGTTTAACACTTGGGAGGCAGAGTCAGGAGAATCAGAGTTTCAAAGTCATAACTACACAAGGAGTTAGAAGCCAGCCTGGGCTACATGAGACCCTGTCTCAAAAGATAATAAACAAGCACCAACAAAAGCTAGACCATTGCTACATCTGAACTACACATCTTTAAAGACCTGCCCTAGGTGACCCACTTCTATTAACCAGATTCTCCACATAAGGTTGAGTGCCAGATGTTTAAACATATGAACCTATTTAGAAAATTTTAGACTCAAAGCACAGCATTTCGCCCCAGATACTCAGAGTCTGAAGATAGTCTCACAATGCAAAACTCATTCAGTCCTCGTCGCCCCTCCCCAGGGAGTCAGAGCTGCGGGCAAATGTGTTTGCTCCCTTCTCTGTGTAGCCTTTCTGCTTCTCTGTGCTTCACAGGGGCATTGTCATCCTTACTCTAACTCCTATGCTCTTCCCTTTTCCCATGATAGGGTCTGTGCTTTGTTAACTTGACTGCTCACACATAGGAAGCTTCTAATCAGCCATCTTATCCCCAAAGTCTAAAGTTTTGCTTTAATTGGAAGGAAATTAAACAGAAAAGGAGCAAAAGAAATAAATATAGATTTGATAAGTTTACAAATAAGAACGGGAAAGCACTAGAGACCTTCGCTTCTGTAAAGGCCAAGGTTTCCTCCTCCCCTCTACTCTCTACCCACTCACCTCCAGCCTGGCTTTTAAGCTAAAGAAAAACCTTCTCTTTTTCTCCTGCATGGGTGAAGTTTGAGGATCTTGGCAGCAAACACACACACACACACACACACACACACACACACACACACACATCACTTCACTTCACTAAAGGATGCAGTGGAACATGATAGAGTGAGCTTAGGCATCTGAGATTCACAAACACAGACTTCATTCTTGGGTTAGCCATGCTCACAGCCTCATTTTCCTGAGATAATAAAACCACCTTGCAAGGCTGTTATGAAGAGTAAAAAGAACATACTTGAATGTGTATGCAATCCAGGTTCTTTTCTTTACTGACCTTTCAACACTCAGTTCATTGTAGTCTCAATACAGTTTAAAAACAGAAGGTATGATACACTCCTGTCTCTGGACATCTCTCAGAAACCCCAAGAAGCACTTAAATTCCAGCTCTGAGAATTGTTATTAAGAATCCATAGAGACTGAATCTATTTTTCTTCCTGCAATTTGGCACATCTGCCCTGAGAGGGACTGCTGCTTGTCTCCTCTGTGCCACTTTGCTTAACTTGGTCATTGTCCTTGCCTTCAATTTTACACCATGATAGCTGAGAACAGCAATTATGTTTTATGTAGAATTTGCTGAGAGCCCAAGTCTTTGTTTTGTGATAAGAGAAGCTGGCAGAAAGCTGAACCTAAAGAGGAAGCACTGCAGCTGTCCAGGGGTGCACGGATGTCCCCTCCCGAATGCTTCCCTTCTTACCTCTTGACCTAGTTGCACATGGCAGGGATCAGCTGACCTGTTCTAGTGGAAATGCCCTGACCAGTGTGTCACAGACTCAGCAGTGCTTACTCAGTTGAAGATAGGATTCTATCTTCAACTCCAAACATAGGCTCCCTTCCAGTCCTTTGGCAATGACGCAAACAGAATCATGAAAGCAATGTGCCTTCCCCCAATAATAGACCTGCCACGGCTCAATGATAGCATCTTAATGTCTTAACATCTTAAACTATTCCCTTCCCAATGAGATAAACAGAAGTTCAAACTGAAGAGCCTTCTAAATTCTTGGCTTCTGATCTGTGACAAAAATTTTGAACATGTCTGCCTAAACACATTAAACAAAGGGATCTTTTCCACTGTAACAGAGAACACCCTGTTTGGGTTTGTTGTTCCAGACGATGGAATCTGCCTCATACCTGCTGGGGTTTCCTTCCTAGTTTTGGAGAAGTGTCTTCTTGAATGAAGATCTCGTGTAATTGGTTTACTGTTTATTCTCTGACCTGGTCTCTTTCTGGGGCATATTGACTCTCCTGACACCATTCTTCATATATTCCTCATATTTCCTTCTACTGCAAATCTTTCCTTCCTTCCTTCCTTCCTTCCTTCCTTCCTTCCTTCCTTCCTTCCTTCCTTCCTTCCTTCCTTCCTTCCTTCCTTTCTTCCTTCCTTCCTTCCTTTCTCCCTTCCTCTCTCCCTCTCTCATTCCCCCTTGCCTTCTTTCTTTTTGCTCTATTCATTTACTTAAAAAAAATTTTTTTTTGAAATAGGGTATCATGTAGCTCAAAGTTGACTTCAAACACAATATATAATCAAGACCAGCCTTGGACTCTTTATCCACCTACTTCTGTCTCCAGAGTACTAGAATTATAGCATATAGGGCCATGTGTGACTTTATTTGGTTATTATATGTTACTTAAATGACTTTTCTTTGACTTTCTATAACGGTATAGTCTCCAAGGTACCAGTTCCTGAATCCATATATTTTTATGAAAGCTTTAGGCCTTAGCTTATTCTTGCTCCTGACTAGCTTTTATAATTTAAATGAACCCATTTTTATTAATCTGTGTTCTGTCATTTGGCTTATTACTGATCTTGAGTTTTGTATATCTGACTTCCTCTGCATTTTGCTGGTGAGTTTCTATCCTCTGTATCTGACTGGTGAATGTTCCAGCCTCAGCTCTTTCTCCGAGTTCCTACCTCTGCCAGATGTCCTGACTATCCTTTCTTGCTTTTCTCCAGGCCACCAGATCCTTATTAAACCAATCAGAAGTGGTTTGAGGGATTGTTTACAAAAATATAATGCAGCCACAAGAATAAGAATACCAAAGATGAGCATGTAATAAGATCTCTGCCTATATAGAAATAAGCATTTGAATAATAAAAAAATCTTTACAGAGTGCACAAAAAGATCACCCAACCATTTTTCTCTCAGTTTAAACCAGAGTTTCTTGTTACAACTCCAAATCACACCATTTCCATTGTATTTCAAGACTATTTTAATTATTACACACGGAGTCCTGAGGTTGCTCATTCAATCACTCTTGACTTTCATGGGGTCATTTCCAGAGTGCTTTGTCACTTTTGTTCCCTTCTAAGTTCCTACTGCCAGGCACATGTTGGGCAATTAGCAAACACACGCTGAATGAATGAGTGAATAAATGGTAAGTACTCTGCTTAAGCTTCTGTCTCGGGGGAGACAGAAAAGTAACTGAACCATTTTGCTTGGTCTTCTTCTGTTCAGGGCAAACAGTTTAGTACTTAAAGTTCATTCTCCCTCGTCCTGCTGGCAGCCTGCTCAGGGCTATATCTGGTCAGTGAAATGTGGTCAGGGCAACCCTGCTCTCACTTTCCCAGGTGACTTTCACTGGACATGAGAATCTGTTCTGGCCATCGAGAGGGAATGAGAAGTCAACATTAGTAAAGGGAACAGGGAGATCTGCTGGAGACTTCTAGGATAGGTTTCTCCATATAGATGGTACTTTTCAATTTCTAAGTTCCACTGGGTTTTGTAAGCCTTATGGTAACTGCTGAGATGAAGCCAGTATATTTAACAGAATAGGGCCAGTGTGCTCCTAGCGACATATCAGGGATGGCTAGCACCCTTTGAGCTGCCTCACCTCTTGTTATCTGAGATAAACCCTTACGATTTGTTGGTGAGCTTTCTAAATGCTTGACCATAGGTGTTAAATTTTTGCTGTTGTTATTTCTAAGATAGATTTCTTTTGTACTCAAACTCATCATGTTAATCTTCCTACTCTGCCTCCCAAGTGCTGGTATTACTTGTATGAGCTATGGTGTTTGGGTTGTAACTGTACTTTATACAGCATTCTAACACAAATGCCCATGTAATATACAGTAATAGAAGTTTCACATCACAGTGCACTGCCACTCTGAATGAGCATCACTATCACAACATCAAAAAAGACTCTTACCCACAAACCCTTGCTCTTGCCAATGTCCCCTCAAATAGTTCCTATTTGGATTTCATATGTTATGTATAATATGCATGGTTAAATCTTGATTTTATTTATTAAGGAAAGCATGCACCATTTTGAGGGCTGGAGAGATGGCTTAATGATTAAGAATGAGTACAGTTCTTGCAAAGGACTAGTGCTCAAATCCCAGGTCTCACAATAGGCAGTTCATAGCTGCCTGTAATTCCATTGCCAAGGGATCTGATGTCTTATTCTGGCCCTACCATGTAGCCACACACACATGAAATATATATGAATATATATACTCATAACTACACATAGATAAAAACAAAATGATAGCTCAATGCAATATTTTGTCTCGCTTTCTTCTGCTTCACCTTTTCTCTCTATCTTGAAGTTTCTCATATACCCACTTATAACTTCACCTCTCTCTCCATGTCTCTCTCCCTCTTTCTCTTTCTCTCTCTCCATATATATATTTGTGTGTATGTAATTGTATATATTTGAATCTAGATTTTGTGTAAGAGATAAAATGTCTATTTTTTTCCTGGTTTTGTTTCCCTTAGTATTCTGACATCCAGTTCTATCCATTTTCATGCAAGTGACATGGTTTTCTTTTTCTTATATTTTTGGTTGTGAGCCTAACCTTGAATGGCTGAGCCCTTTCTCCAGCTGGATTTCCTTTTACTTTATTACTGAATAAAATGCCTCCATGTGTATATACTAGATTGTCTGTTAAAATCGGATCTTGCTTTATGTTCTAGCTAGCCTAGAACTGATTATACAGACCAGATTGTCTGCAAATTTATAAGGATCCTTCTGATTCCACTTCCTAAGTGCTACGATTGCAGGTTTATACCACCACACCTAGCTTTTGGTTTATCTGGCACTAAGTTTTATGTAGCATAAGCTAGACTATTGCTAAATGCCTGTAGTACAGGTACTATGAGTGAGAGCTTTGTGTCTAATCTGCTCTTCCTCCCTCTCCCCTTCACTCTCCCCCTCCCCCTCTTTCTCCCCCCTTCCTCTTCTCCCCTCTCCCTTCCTCTTCCCTTCCCTTCTCCCTCCCCCTCTTCCTCCCAGGTTTACAGAAAATTCTACAACATGGCAGGATAGATTCACATGGCTATACAGTATGTTTGAAAATTCATCCCACATGAATGTTTGCATGTCTGACTGGTTTGAGAGACTGTTGAAATGCAAAAACTTCAGTATTTTCTTAAAGAATCTACCTCCATGACTGGATCCTAGACTATGACCCTAGGAATATAATTATCTCTTCTTTTTCTCTCCCCCTATTTTAGCTTGATGGAACAGGACTACATAGTGGGACTTTACTATTTTAAGGTGGTGTATCATTCATAGCTTCTCTGAATATGCTTCACTGGATGTGTGACACATCTGAAATCTTGTTATAAGTGTGTGACACATCTTCTATCTTGATGGTGAGCTTCCTGCTGAAGACAGCTACTATCTTTCCACACATGTACTTGTGGGAAAGTCCAGAATGTATATCACTTCTCAGTGATTATCTGGGCCACTTTCTTCACAATTTTGGTGTGAATACAGTCCATGTTGAGGGGATCTTTGCAAAAGTACTTATTGCCATACTTCCCTTGTTTGTTCATCTATTGATGGACACATAGACTGGCTCCATATCTTAGTTATTTTGAATAATGTATCAATAAACATGGATGTGAAAATGCCTCTATAATGCACAGACTTAGATCCCTGTGGATATATACCCAAGGGTGATATAATTGGATCAGATAATAGATTTTTGAGAAACCACCATAGAGATTTCCATAGTGGATGCACTAATTTACATTATCACCACTCATCTATAAATATTTCTTTTTCTCTATATCCTTATCAGAATTTGTTGTGGTTGGTTTTTGTGTTCATAGGGAATGCATGCAAGAGTAGCCATTGTGATTGGGGTGAAGACATTTGTAATATTAAAGTCACTAAAATATATACACAGAGGACCAAATTAATTCTGTAGGAATGAATGGGAAATCAACTAGATTACATAGTGGCACACACCTGTAATCATAACACTAGGGCTGAAGGAGGAGGATTAATACAAGGTCAAGGCTCATCTGTGTTATGCTGTGACTTCCTGCACTTCAAACTGAGATTCTGTCTCAAAGCAAAATAATGCAAAGGCAGAAGCAGAAGAAAATAATGAGGAAGAGGTAAAGGAGTAGTAGAGAAGGAGGAGGAGGAGGAGGAGGAGGAGGAGGAGGAGGAGGAGGAGGAGGAGGAAGAAGAAGAGAATTGTCTTCTGAGTGCTGTTATTAAAGACATGTTTCCATGCCTGTCAGAAAACCAGTTAGTCTGGTACCCCAGACCCAATCCACACTTTCATCCTTAGCATTCCAACAGAACACAAGCTGTGTATCCTTTCCTCCTTCCTGCTCACATCTTCCATGCATCACACAGACCATTCCCTCCTAACCTCCCTCCTGCCAGTCATTGCTGTATCTCAGACACCAACTCCAGTAGGCACCCCTAGCTAATCTAAAAGCTATGTCACTCAGGGCAACAAATAGGCTAAAGACAGACCCACACCCCTCCTACTCCTCCTGAGAGCAAATACCCAATGCTATCTGCATTTCTGTAGCTGGAAACCTGCTGGTGTCTAACCTTCCTCATTGACTTGATCCTAAGGGGATCACAAGACCTTTTTTTTTTTTTTTTTTTGGTTGGTTGTTTACTCCCTGGGAGCTTTGGAGTGTCTGGTTGGTTGATATTGTTGTTCTTCCTATGAGGTTACCTTCTTTTCAAACCTTTCTCCCTACAACTTGCCCCAGTATCCCAGTCTGAAACCCTTGCATGCATTCCCTATGAACACACCAGCTAAGCAGGCTAGGAAAACAGGTAGAGCACCACCATTACACTCTCATAAAATACAGAGAGGAAACAAAGCTTAAGGAACAAAACACCCACCCAACAAGACAAATTCAGAACTCAACACCTAGACCTAGGTGCCAAGACTATTATATCCAACAAAACACATCAAACTCTGTCTCTCTCTGTCTCTCTGTCTGTCTCTCTCTCTCTCTCTCTCTCTCTCTCTCTCTCTCTCTCTCTCTCACACACACACACACACACACACACACACACACACACACACTTCTTATCATCTTTCTACTTAGTTATAAAATTTCCTAGAACTGCAAATTTCTCTCCATTTGAGAAAGGGAAATTTAAACATTAATTAATTTCATTATTACAGGAACTGAAATATCAAGATTCAGGATTTGGTCAGAAATGCAATAGGGAAATTAGGCTTGATAATTCTAAAATAGTATAAACTTGTCTTCTTTTGAGACAGAGGTTTGCATAGCCCAGGCTGCTTCAACCTTGCTATATATAGCTAAGGACAACTTGACCTTCTATCTTCTTGCCTCTAACTCCTAAATGCTGGGATTCTAGACTCCTAAATGTGTGCAGCACATTCCTAGGTTATTTGCAACTGAGGATCAAAGGACTAAGACTTTGTCATGTGAGGCATGCTTTCTACCAACTGAGCTGCACCCCATGCTACAATAAGCAAATATAAACCAGTTAAATGAACACATGCAGTAATAAGGATTGTTAACCCTAAACCCTTTCATACAATGTTGTGCATCTTATATATTTATGGTCTCTTTGGATTTTTTTATAGTTATTTTTTAAATATTTAAGACAGTATTTTATAACACTCTTAGTAAGGTTTTCTTCTTTTCCTCCTCCTCTTCTCCCTCCTCCTCCTTCTCCTCCTCGTCCTCCTCTCATCCTCCTTGTCATCTTCCCCCTCCTTCTTTTTCTTCTTTTTCATTGATAGCACTCTAATGTGCAACCCAGGCTGGCTTAGAACTCAGAATCCTCATGCCTAAGCCTCCCATGTACTGAAACATAAGCATATAGTAACATGTGATTATAAAGGAGATTTATATTATTTTTAATTGTGTGTTTTAGAGTGTGTGTGTGCATGCATGTGTGTGTGTGTGTGTGTGTGTGTGTGTGTGTGTGTGTGCACGTGCAAGTGCTTGTAGAGGAAGATTCCATTAGGACCCAGGAGTGGCTTATAGGTTTAAAAATATTAATAATGTCTTCAGAGCACCCAAAATGCATCAGTGTTGAATTAAGGAAAAGCAATTAAAAGCACCTTCTCTTGAAGTAGTTTTACCAAGATTTAGCTCAGATTTGAATTTCCTACTTCTTTTTCCTTGTGGCTTCATCATCTCTCCTGCTATAATTTGTCAGTTGGATGACTATTACTCTATGCCTGCCTGAATACTGTCCTGTTTATCCTTGTGTTTGTGTCTGTTCCTAACAAAGGATTTTGTTTGTATTTATTGAACAGCAGAGAATGCATCACATGAGTCAAGAAATAAAGGATACAGTTTTATGTCAACAGACACAAGCTAGAACCATCTTAAAGGAGGAAATCAATTGAGAAAATGTTACAATAATATCCAGCTTAAGGCATTTTCTTATTAGCAATTGATGAGGGAGATCCTAGCCCACTGTGGGTGGTACCATCCCTGAGTTGATGTCTCTAGGTTCTATAAGAAAGCAAGTGGAGCTAGCCGTGGAGGGCAAGCCAATAAACAGCACCCTTCCATGGCCTCTATATCAGCTCCTGCTTCTAGGATCCTGCCCTGTTTGAGTTCCTGTTCTAACTTCCTTTTATAATAAATGTTATGAAAGCATAAACCAAATCAACACTTTCTTTTACAAGTTACTTTGGTCATGGTGATTCATCACAGCAATAGTAACCCTAAGTCAGATAGATAATTCAAAGACCTCAAAGAGTTTTATAAGGGATGCAACTGTAATGATTTCAATTGACATGAACTGACTCAGATAATAAACACTTACTATCACACAGTATGTAAATGCTGCCTCTAGTATTTATTGTGAATATTTGTTTTAATAAGATTTTTTCCAGCTACTAGTTTCATTCAACAACTGACTACCATATCATATGTACATTTACCTACATGCTTTGCTCTTTGGGCCAGCGGCACACAAATGTAACAAGATTAATGCTATGCATTAGTTTAGATTGTAAAAGATAATTACATGGGAAACCCAAGGCAAATGTAGGTGGTTGTTACATTGTGAAAACTGTCCAGAAACTGCCCACATGGAGATACATCCCATACAGAGTTACCAAACCCAGTTACTATTGTGGATACCAACAAGTGCTTGCTGACAGGAGCCTGTCTCATATAGCTGTTTCCAAAGAGGACCTGCCAGTGCCTGACAAATACAGAGGGGGATGCTCTCAGCCAACCATTGGACTGAGCACAGGGTCCCCAACAGAGGAGCTAGAGAATGGACCCAAGGAGCCGAAGGGGTTTAGAGCCCCATAGGAGAAACAACAATATGAACCAACCAGTACCCCCAAGAGCTCCCAGGGACTTAACCATCAACCAAAGAGTACACATGGAGGGACTCATGGCTCCAGCCACATGGGTAGTTGAGGATGGCCTGGTCAGACATCCATGAGAGGAGAGGCCCTTGAACCCATGAAGGGGAAAATGGGATAGGGAGTTTTCAGAGGGGAAACAAGGAAAAGGGATAGCATTTGAAATGTAAATAAAGAAAATATCTAGTAAAAATGTAAATTAAAAGATAGGTTATACAAAGGAGCTGAATACGCAGTAGGGTATCCATTTTACATCTTACATAACCTCAAGTCATATTAATTTTGTTGTGAGCCTCACAAAAATTCTCATCTTTTTGAATGTAAGAGTTATTTTCATAAAATACATTACCATACAGCTGGCATTACAGGTAGTTGTGAACCTCCTGATACTGGGAATTGAATTTGAGTCATATGCAAGAGTAGCATGTACTATTAACCACTGCTTTTATCTCTTTAGTCTCTTACATATGAATGTTAATGGTCAAATATAAATTAAAATTCTTTCCTGTTTGAATTTTAATGAAATCTCTTCATTGCATACTTGTTTTCCACATCCTATTTATTCCTCTGAACCTTATGTACCCAATTAATATTCATTCTCTTGCCCTTTATTAACAGGATGATTCTGTAATTGTAGAACATCTAGCTAGAAGGGACAATTTCAAAGTCACACATATGCCCAAGGCTGATACTGCCACTGCCTGAGGAACTCCAATAGACAGTTTTAAGAGTGAGAAAAAAATCTCTATATAATTCTTCTGCCAGCTCTGGTCTCCTTGCTGGGCTGAAGTCTCCTCCATAGACAGGCAACTAGAATTTGCCAGGACCCAAACCTAGCAGATCTCTCTTTTATAAGCCCTTGTCTTGAATGCAAGAAAAGGAGTTGATAGATATCCCTCTTTTGTCTCCCTGTTTTTTTCATATTGAAAAATTAGACAGCATTGAATAGTGAATGCCCAATACAGTCCTAGAACACAGATATTACTATGTTTGTGTTGCTTAATTCATATATGACTCTAACATCTCCAGGTTAATTCTTATGGAAAAATTCAAGAAAGGATTAAACCTATGTCCCTGATTTTCTTTATCTCATCTTCTTGCCCTTGACCAGCCTTAGAAGTATCTGAAAGAACAACTGGATCATACAAAAAAGCTGTTGCTAAGTGAGCACAGAGTATAGAGGAAGTCAAGGAAATGATGAAAGACCCTAAAATGTAACCACAGGAAGAAGGGAAGGTCACTGAGGGCAGGTAACTGGTGTGAAGGTCTAAGGCAAGACTGGATTGCAGCTGTGTCACCCGTTCGGGCTTCAGAAACTGTTCTCTCTTCCTTCCCTTTTGGTGGCTACTTAGAGGACTGTTTCTTTTCAATTTGAGACTTTAAAGTCATGTAATGTAAAAATATAGACGTGAGCATGTATAGTGCATGTGTGTGTGTGTGTGTGTGTGTGTGTGTGTGTGTGTGTGTGTGACCCTATGTCTCTTAACTGCATGTCCTAGGCAAATAAGGTGGGCTTAATAGGCATGGGAAGACAAGAGGCAAACTCCATATTGGCTGACGTCTGGTGCCATGGCAGAGCTGTGTTTCAGTAGGCCTTAATATAACCATCACAACAGCAAAGTGTCTGGGACCAATATGCTTAACCAAGAGGATTATTAATTATTTCCTGATTAATTATAATGCCATCTCCATTATCATCAACCCTGCAAAACTACATATTATCATCATGCATCTGACAGTATGATATGTCTAGAAAACACCAGGTAAGGACAGAAAAGGGGGATAAGCATTATTCTGAGAAAACTTTCAACCCATGTCTGGAGTTTCATGTGTGGCCCTTTCCAAATATATGAATAATCCTCCCCAACATTAAAATGTGTTCATCCAAATCCTAAAAGCATGTGTCTCTCTTAACAACTGGACTCAAACCCATTTCTCTGAGTATACAATTTACTTTGCATAATAGACTTCATACTGACTTGTCCTGAAGTTCTTCACTGCAGCATATGTTGAGCCAATTGGTTGTAATGGGTGTGTTGGCTCACGCTTGTGATTCCAGCATTTTCGGGATTGGGAAAGGAGGATTGTTATGAGTGTGAGGTTAGCCTGATCTGGATAGTGAGTTCCAGGATAGCCTGGGCTATGAAATGAGACTTCATCTTGACAAAGAAGAAATAGTGGTTGGAGAAATTGCTCAGTGGAGTAATGAAGAATGTTTGCTGATCTTGAAGAGAGTCTGAGTTCAGTTCCAAGCATCCATACTGGACACCTTTCAACCTTCTGTTTAACTCCAGATTGAGGGGATCTGATGACCTCTTCTGAACTCAATGGACACTTGCATTCTTATGTGCATAACCCCACACAGAAGTGGGAAGGGGTAGATGGAGGAACAGGGGGAGGGAAGAGGGCTTATGGGACCTTTGGGGAGTGGGGACCCAGAAAAGGGGAAATCATTTGAAATGTAAATAAAAAATATATCAATAAAAATAAAATAAAATAAAATATTTTATGTATATGAGTACACTGTAGTTGTTTCCAGACACACCAGAAGAGGGCATCACATACATATCACATGTAAAGACAGATGGTTGTGAGCTACCATGTGGTTGCTGGGAATTGAACTCAGGACCTTTGGAAGAGCAGTCAGTGCTCTTAACCACTGAGCTATCTCTTTAGCCTACTTTTATTTTATTTTATTTTATTTTATTTTATTTTATTTTATTCTATTCTATTCTATTCTATTCTATTCTATTCTATTCTATTCTATTCTATTCTATTCTATTCTATTTTATTTTATTTTATTTTATTTTATTTTATTTTATAATCCAGGCTCCTTCTTCCCCACCAGATGCCCTGTGGTGAAGTCTTGGGAACGGGCAGGGCCATCTTCTTGAAAAGGGCCTCACCGAAGAGCAGAGGAGTCTGGGTCCCAGGGGGAGAAGGAGCCTGGATTGCCCCCACCCCGCTGAGGGAGTTCCCCTTGACCCCCATCCCTGGGCCTTGTATGTATATTATAAATATATAAGGGGGAAAGAGGTGGGTGGGGAGGGGCTGTGGGTCTGGAGTCTCACTTCCCTTCTTCTCTTCCCTTAGTCCTCTATCCCTGGGGATGTTTATTAAAAAAGAATAATAACAGAATTTTAAAAAATTAACTTATTTCAGCCTTTTAAAGTGTAATTTTGTTTTTAACACTATTGCTCTGTAGTATTGCTTGAAGTCAGGGATACTGATTCCCCCAGAATTTCTTTTGTTGTTGAGAATAGTTTTAGCTATCCCGGTTTTTTTGTTATTCCAAATCAAAACAAGCCTGAGATTTCACCTTACATTAGTCAGAATGGCTAACGTCAAAAACTCAGGAGACAGCAGGTGTTGGCGAGGATGTGGAGAAAGAGGAACACTCCTCCACTGCTGGTGGGGCTGTAAGATGGTGCAACCACTTTGGAAATCAGTCTGGTGGTTCCTCAGAAAACTGGACATGACACTTCCAGAGGACCCTGCTATACCTCTCCTGGGCATATACCCAAAGGATTCCCCAGCATGCAATAAAGACACATGCTCCATTATGTTCATAGCAGCCTTATTTATAATAGCCAGAAGCTGGAAAGGACCCAGATGCCCCTCAAAGGAGAAATGGATACAGAAAATGTGGTATATTTACACAATGGAATACTACTCAGCAATTAGAAACAATGAATTCACAAAATTTTTAGGCAAATTGTTTGATCTGGAAAATATCATCCTAAGTGAGGTAACCCAATCACAAAAGAATACACATGGAATGCAATCTCTGATAAGTGGATATTAATTAGCCCAGAAGCTCTGAATACCCAAGGCACAAATTGCATAACAAATGACTCCCATGAAGAAGTATGGAGAGGGTCCTGATCCTGGAAAGGATTGATCTAGCATTGGAGGGGAATATAAGGACAGAGAAAAAAGGAAGGAGGTGATTGGATAATGGGTGGAGAGAAGAAGGTTTATGGGACATATGGGGAGGGGGTATCTGGGAAAGGGGAAATCATTTTGAATGTAAACAAAGAATATAGAAAATAAAAATATTAAAATGAAAAAAAAAATAAAATGTAATTTTGTATTTTTAATTAGCATACAAAATTTTAGATTTCACTTTAATAATCTCAAAGTGTGATTTAGCAGATTCTCCCCACCCATCTTCTCCACCCTTCCACACCCCTAATCTCCTCTTGTAGCCTTCTAGGCAAACTTTAACAATTTAAAATTACCATTGTAATTTATGGGTGACTATGGATGTATGCCTGATAGGTACATATGTGAAGGTCAGAGGCCAATTGACAGGAGTTCTTTGGTTCCTCTCACCAAGTGGTTGGGGATTGAGCTCAGTCTGTCAGGTTTGGTGACAATTAACTTAGCCTACTGAACCATCTCTTCAACTCCACGATTTTCTAAGAGTCAGCTTTCCCCATCTTTTATCTTTCCATCTCATTCTGGTACATCTTCATGTCACTGCGTGTTATTTCCTTACTGATGGGTGTTGGGGGGCTGAACCACATGGACCTGTCTGAACTCAGCCCTCCAAGGAGTTTTCATACTCAACATGACTCTCCCAGATATTGCAAAGACCAAGGGAAATAGGTGATAAGAGCAGGGCTTAAATAAGAATATTGGAGCTAATATTATTGCCAAATAATCCCAATACAAATATTAGTTTGCACCACAGAGCTCATGAATGTCCTTGCATGTGAGAGGAAGCAGGATATATAATTGTAGTCAGCAGCTAATGGACCACATGAAGGATGTGAGGCCTGAGGAGCCATCAAGCTGCAGGCACTGTGAGAAAACATAAGCACCAAGTTCCCAGGGTGCATGCAAACGTGCAAATTTTACAAAAAGGCCTAGGCAGTGGGTGTGTGGTGTTGGTCTGCTGTGCTCAGAGGAAACCAAATGCAAATTGCTATATTTTGTAGAGGTTTTCGTTTCCAGTCTCCTTTTGTCAAGAAACTAGAGACTTGCTGCAAGAGGCTGGGTACCAAGTGGGGGCCAAGGCTGTTTAGTAACCTGTTTTAGAGAAGGAGGTAGA
Source organism: Apodemus sylvaticus (assembly GCF_947179515.1). Classification (NCBI taxonomy): domain Eukaryota; kingdom Metazoa; phylum Chordata; class Mammalia; order Rodentia; family Muridae; genus Apodemus; species Apodemus sylvaticus. The sequence goes on from NC_067475.1 coordinate 57,044,880, forward strand.
ATGCTCACCACAGCACTAACCAGAGGAAGTTGTCTGCTCAAGATCGTTGTGAGACTTCTGATCATTGCATCTGATGGAACAGTTTGTGACAGAGGTGAGTCCTCACTTGAATCTTCTAAAGACAGAGATGGAGAGGTGAGAGGAACTGTGAATGATCAACCAACTGTCTCCTATGCTGCCATTGAGCTGCATGCTGACTGGGGGTGGAGAGGAGGGCAAGTTTTGCAAAAAGAAGACAGAACACAAAGTGTTAGGTCAAGAACTGCTGAAGCTAAATCCTGGTCTGCTATTTGAAAGCTTCTTGGGAAACTGCTTCCCCGTGAAATGAGAAGAATGTAAAGCCTATTGACTGTGGGGGTGTCATTTCATTTTCATTTTAATTTCTGCCATTTTTCCAGTTTCCAGGATCACTTTGTCCTTCCTCCCATATTCCTGTTTCCAAACAAAACTTAACATTTTGATTGTGTTTCTTGTCTTTGTTTCTCTTCTCAAGATCAGATTCTGATACCTAAACTTTTCAGATTTAAGCGACCATTCAAATGTTTTTCCAAATGCACACATAGACACACAGGCACACACACACACACACACACACACACACACACACACACACACACACACACAGAGAGAGAGAGAGAGAGAGAGAGAGAGAGAGAGAGAGAGAGAGAAGGGGGAGGGAGAGAGAGGGGGGGGACTGTTTCTGCTTTCAGCTTTGAAATACATATCATTTCCCTCCTGGTTATACACATTATTCACTTTGTACTTTCCTTGTCTCTTTGGATGACTAAACTGGCCTACCATCTTCTACATGGATCATTGAGTGGTAGGGCCAGCAGACTGCCCTTTTCGTGGGCCACTGCATTATAACTTGAGATGGTGCACCTCTCCATGTCCTCTCAAAGTCTTTCTGTCATCTTATTTATGAAATCTTCCAGACTTACAGAGTTATTGGAGATTTTAAGGTTTGATCCTGGGTCCCAGCAGTCCTCACAACCTAGATTCAGCCTCCTGTCCAAAATGGGCCAATTAAAGAGAACAGTAAGTAATTCTGCAAGTAAAAAAGGAGATTTAGTCACTGTGGACATAATGGAGGAGGAACAGAGAAGTCTGATGACTGTCTCTCTCCTTCCAAGTACCTCCAGAGTACCGATGTGAAGCTCAGGTTTAAATAGAAGGCCAGAGTCATGCACAGCTAAGCAATGTGGTCCAAGGTTGGTCCCACTCATTACTGACCCCTCATTGTTTCTCAGGTCCAGTCTCCTAAGAGGTAGTCTGGCAAACTGCAGAACCATGTGAAATGTTTTCCTGGAACACAACTTTTTTTTTTCTGGCTGGCATCTGGACTTTAGTCTTTCCCTTCTTGAAAGAAAAAAACAATCCTGGGGAAATTCCAGTTCCTTGAGGTCCATTGTTTCATTAATTTGATAGCCAAATGGATCACAACTTTTTACAGGGATGTTCAACTTTTTTTTTATACTGCTACTTGATGTTGCCATCTTCAGAAGTGTTGGGATGCATTTATAGGTGCCCTGGGATGTGTGTAGCCTTTAGGTGGCATGTTGAGCAGACCTAATTCACAACATTAGGACAATTGAAAAGATGCCATTATGCCAATATGTAATCAACATACCTGTGAACCAAAGAAGTTAACCAATGATGGAAATCATTCTCCATGCTGATATATTATCTACTTGACCTTGCATTTGTAAAGGTCTTGTTGATGCTATCTTAACTGCAATAAACTCATCTATGCAACCGCCCTGTTGTAGGTGGAAAACAATATTTCATAGTAATTGTCCACTGCCTCAGGCTCTTGGTGTCTCTCCAAACATACCTTAGTTTCTTTTAACTGACATTTACATTTGACCTCTATATCTGGCCTACTAGATAAAAACTCTTAGAATGCAGTACTAAGCCCGAAAGACATCCAGATTCCATAGGCCCTAAAGCTAAGAATGTTATACACACATGAATCTGATAGGAGAGATTACCCTAAATTATAGCTTATGCACCTTGTGACTCTCCTGGTATATTCTGTAAATAGATGTACTCATGACTTTATTTTGTTTTGTAATTTCAACTATTCACATCATCTCTTTTACAACAGAATGCTGATCTTTATGGTAGTTTCTGGGCCTTGTCTGTTATATTGTCTGTTTATTTCTTGTAAAGCACTGATAGCTTATGCAGATAGATCCTAGTTGGCTTCATTTTCAGTTTAGAATACAGATATACTTCATTTCATTAAACAGAAAGGGCTGGCAGAAAAGATTGCTTTTATAGCCAGAAGCATAAGAAAGCAGAAAAAAAAAAGAAAAAGTGAATTTGCCATGTCACTGTTATTTTCCTTATAAGACAGGGTCAACAAGGCATAACTACCAAAATAACTGATTGGATTCCCATTAGTGACTTTGGTTGTTATTTTATCCGGAGGCAGTCTTAAGGCAGAGAAACTTTATTGCTGTGCAAAAGGAAGCTAAAACATTTGAGGATTTGAACACTCTGCCTTCCTCCCATAATTTCTTAGAAGGTTGGTAAAAAGTTAAGGTTCCTTTAGAATTTTATTATGAGTGATTCCACTTTGATTTTTAGACTATTTTATTGGGGCCTAGTGTAGTTTAGTTGAATTTATGGAATACTGTAATTTTATCTTTCTGTTTGTATGTTTGTTTTGAGACAGGATATCACTATCTAACCTTGGCCGACCTAGAACTCACTGTGTAGAACAGGATGGCCTTTAACTCACAGAGATCCACCTGTCCCTGTCTGCTAAGTTCTGGGAGTAAATGTGTGAACCACCACACTTTTCTGGAATACTGTAATTTTAAATAAACATGTTAACATCTTTCTTCTGAGTTTGCTTGTATGATACCATGGACTTTACTGGTTGTAGCTTTCAGAAAACTTTTTGTGTTCTGGGTAAAAAGGAACACAGTTAACTGGCCTAACTTATTTTGCCCCTTTGTTGTTTCTGCTGGCCTTGGAACTGACATTGAATGTGAAAGTATAGCATCAAACTTGAGACTAGGAAACACAAGGAAAGGGGGGGGGGAGAAATAGTTTGCGAAAGTTTATGAGGTGGTTTGAATGTCCATAGGCTCTTGTGCTTATTTGGTCCTCAGTGATAATGCTGTTTTTGAATGCCATGGAACCTTTTGAACATAAGGACTGTTAGATGTAGGGCCACAGATACTCAAGGTTATGACACAGGGTTAGAAAGTTATAGCCCACTTCTGGCTCCTCTCTGCATCTCTGCTGCCTGATAGGCTGAGATGTACACAACAAGCCTCAAGGTCCTGTCACCACTGATGACACCCCAGATATCATTCATCTCCATGAAACATGAGCAAAACAAGTCCTTCATCCCTGAAGTTGTTTTTCATGAGGTGTCTGGTTGAATGATGAGAAACTGATAGACCTTGATCTAATCAGTTATATGAGACAGATAGAGACATGTAGTGCTGTAGTATATAAAATTCTATGCTAATTGACACCTAGGTTTTGGCCCTAAGAAGTGGCTGAAAGATATCTGCAAAGACATAGGAAATACTCTTAGTTTTTTTTTTTTTTAATATTTTTATTTTCTATATTCTTTGTTTACATTCCAAATGATTTCCCCTTTCCCGGATCTCCCCTCCCCATATGTCCCATAAACCTTCTTCTCTCCATCCCTTCTCCAATCACCTCCTTCCTTTTTCTCTGTCCTTATATTCCCTTCCCATGCTACATCAATCCTTTCCAGGATCAGGACCCTCTCCATACTTCTTCATGGGAGTCATTTGTTATGCAATTTGTGCCTTGGGTATTCAGGGCTTCTGGGCTAATTAATATCCACTTATCAGAGATTGCATTCCGTGTGTATTCTTTTGTGATTGGGTTACCTCACTTAGGATGATATTTTCCAGATCAAACCATTTGCCTAAAAATTTTGTGAATTCATTGTTTCTAATTGCTGAGTAGTATTCCATTGTGTAAATATACCACATTTTCTGTGTCCATTCCTCCTTTGAGGGGCATCTGCGTTCTTTCCAGCTTCTGGCTATTATAAATAAGGCTGCTGTGACCATAATGGAGTATGTGTCTTTATTGCATGCTGGGGAATCCTTTGGGTATATGCCCAGGAGAGGTATAGCAGGGTCCTCTGGAAGTGTCATGTCCAGTTTTCTGAGGAACCTCCAGACTGATTTCCAAAGTGGTTGTACCATCTTACAGCCCCACCAGCAGTGGAGGAGTGTTCCTCTTTCTCCACATCCTCACCAACACCTGCTGTCTCCTGAGTTTTTGACCTTAGCCATTCTGACTGGTGTAAGGTGAAATCTCAGGGTGGTTTTGATCTGCATTTCCCTAATGACTAATGATGCTGAGCACTTCTTTTTTTTTTTTTTTTTTGTCTTTTTTTTTTATTTGATATAATTTATTTACATTTCAAATGATTTCCCCTTTTCTAGCCCCCCCCACTCCCCGAAAGTCCCGTAAGCCCCCTTCTCTTCCCCTGTCCTCCCTCCCACCCCTTCCCAGTTCCCCGTTCTGGTTTTGCCAAATACTGTTTCACTGAGTCTTTCCAGAACCAGGGACCACTCCTGCTTTCTTCTTGTATCTCATTCGATGTGTGGATTATGTTTTGGGTATTCCAGTTTTCTAGGTTAATAACCACTTATTAGTGAGTGCATACCATGATTCACCTTTTGAGTCTGAGTTACCTCACTTAGTATGATGTTCTCTAGCTCCATCCATTTGCCTAAGAATTTCATGAATTCATTGTTTCTAATGGCTGAATAGTACTCCATTGTGTAGATATACCACATTTTTTTGTATCCACTCTTCTGTTGAGGGATACCTGGGTTCTTTCCAGCATCTGGCAATTATAAATAGGGCTGCTATGAACATAGTAGAGCATGTATCCTTATTACATGGTGGGGAATCCTCTGGGTATATGCCCAGGAGTGGTATAGCAGGATCTTCTGGAAGTGAGGTGCCCAGTTTTCGGAGGAACCGCCAGACTGTTTTCCACAGTGGTTGTACCAATTTGCAACCCCACCAGCAGTGGAGGAGTGTTCCTCTTTCTCCGCACCCTCTCCAACACCTGCTGTCTCCTGAATTTTTAATCTTAGCCATTCTGACTGGTGTAAGATGAAATCTTAGGGTTGTTTTGATTTGCATTTCCCTAATGACTAATGAAGTGGAGCATTTTTTAAGATGCTTCTCCGCCATCCGAAGTTCTTCAGGTGAGAATTCTTTGTTTAACTCTGTACCCCATTTTTTAATAGGGTTGTTCGGTTTTCTGGAGTCTAACTTCTTGAGTTCTTTATATATATTGGATATTAGCCCTCTATCTGATGTAGGATTGGTGAAGATCTTTTCCCAATTTGTTGGTTGCCGATCTGTCCTCTTGATGGTGTCCTTTGCCTTACAGAAACTCTGTAACCTTATGAGGTCCCATTTGTCAATTCTTGCTCTTAGAGCATACGCTATTGGTGTTCTGTTCAGAAACTTTCTCCCTGTACCGATGTCCTCAAGGGTCTTCCCCAGTTTCTTTTCTATTAGCTTCAGAGTGTCTGGCTTTATGTGGAGGTCCTTGATCCATTTGGATTTGAGCTTAGTACAAGGAGACAAGGATGGATCAATTCGCATTCTTCTGCATGCTGACCTCCAGTTGAACCAGCACCATTTGTTGAAAAGGCTATCTTTTTTCCATTGGATGTTTTCAGCCTCTTTGTCGAGGATCAAGTGGCCATAGGTGTGTGGGTTCATTTCTGGATCTTCAATCCTGTTCCATTGATCCTCCTGCCTGTCACTGTACCAATACCATGCAGTTTTTAACACTATTGCTCTGTAGTATTGCTTGAGGTCAGGGATACTGATTCCCCCAGATTTTCTTTTGTTGCTGAGAATAGTTTTAGCTATCCTGGGTTTTTTGTTGTTCCAGATGAATTTGATAATTGCTCTTTCTAACTCTGTGAAGAATTGAGTTGGGATTTTGATGGGTATTGCATTGAATCTGTATAGTGCTTTAGGCAAAATGGCCATTTTAACTATATTGATTCTACCGATCCATGAGCATGGGAGGTTTTCCCATTTTTTGAGGTCTTCTTCCATTTCCTTCTTCAGAGTCTTGAAGTTCTTGCCATACAGATCTTTCGCATGTTTGGTAAGAGTCACCCCAAGATACTTTATACTGTTTGTGGCTATTGTGAAGGGGGTCATTTCCCTAATTTCTTTCTCAGCCTGCTTATCCTTTGAGTATAGGAAGGCCACTGATTTGCTTGAGTTGATTTTGTAACCTGCCACTTTGCTGAAGTTGTTTATCAGCTGTAGGAGCTCTCTAGTGGAGTTCTTTGGGTCACTTAGGTAGACGATCATGTCGTCTGCAAATAATGATAGTTTGACTTCCTCCTTTCCAATTTGTATCCCTTTGACCTCCTTATGTTGTCGAATTGCCCGAGCTAGTACCTCAAGTACAATATTGAAAAGATAAGGAGAAAGGGGGCAGCCTTGTCTGGTCCCTGATTTCAGTGGGATTGCTTCAAGTTTCTCTCCGTTTAGTTTGATGCTGGCTACCGGTTTGCTGTATATTGCTTTTACTATGTTTAGGTATGGGCCTTGAATTCCTGTTCTCTCCAAGACTTTAAGCATGAAAGGATGCTGAATTTTGTCAAATGCTTTTGATGCTGAGCACTTCTTAAGGTGCTTCTCGGCCATCCAAATTTCTTCAGGTGAAAATTCTTTTTTAGATCTGTACCCCATTTTTAATAGGGTTATTTGGTTCCCTGGGGTCTAACTTCTTGAGTTCTTTGTATATATTGGATATTAGCCCTCTAACAGATATCCTTTCCCAATTTGATGGTTGCCATTTTGTCCTTTTAACAGTGTCCTTTGCCTTACAGAAACTTTGTAATTTTATCAGGTCCCATTTGTCAGTTCTTTATCTTAGAGCATAAGCTACTGGTGATCTGTTCAGGAACTTTTCCCCCGTGCCCATGTCCTCAAGGGTCTTCCCCGGTTTCTTTTCTATTAGTTTCAGTGTGTCTGGTTTTACATGGAGGTCCTTGATCCACTTGGAGTGAAGTTTAGTACATGGTGATAAGAATGGATCAATTCGCATTCTTCTGCATGCTGACCTCCATTGATCCAGCACCATTTGTTGAAAAGGCTATCTTTTTTCCACTGGATGTTTTTGGCTCCTTTGTCGAAGATCAAGTGACCATAGGTGTGTGGATTCATTTCTGGATCTTCAATTCTATTCCATTGGTCCACTTGTCTGTCACTGTGCCAATACCATGCAGTTTTTAACACTATTGCTCTGTAGTATTGCTTGAAGTCAGGGATACTGATTCCCCCAGAATTTCTTTTGTTGTTGAGAATAGTTTTAGCTATCCTGGGTTTTTTTTGTTATTCCAGATGAATTTGAGAATTGCTTTTTCTAGCTCTATGAAGAACTGAGTTGGGATTTTGATGGGGATTGCATTGAATCTGTAGATTGCTTTTGGCAAGATGGCCATTTTAACTATATTAATCCTGCCGATCCATGAGCATGGCAGATTTTTCCATTTTCTGAGGTCTTCTTCGATTTCCTTCTTCGGAGACCTGAAGTTCTTGTCATATAGATTTTTCACTTGTTTGGTTAGAGTCACACCAAGATGCTTTATACTGTTTGTGGCTATTTTGAAGGGTGTCATTTCCCTAACTTCTTTCTCAGCCTGCTTATCCTTTGAGCATAGGAAGGCAACTGATTTGCTTGAGTTGATTTTATAACCAGCCACTTTGCTGAAGTTGTTTATCAGCTGTAGGAGTTCTCTGGTGGAATGTTTTCGGGTCGCTTAAGTAGACTATCATGTCATCTGCAAATAGTGATAATTTGACTTCTTCCTTTCCAATTTGTATCCCCTTGACCTCCTTATGTTGTCTAATTGCTCTAGCTAGAACTTCAAGTACTATATTGAAAAGATATGGAGAGAGAGGTCAGCCCTGATTTTAGTGGGATTGCTTCAAGTTTCTCTCCATTTAGTTTGATGTTGGCTACCGGTTTGCTGTATATTGCTTTAACGATGTTTAGGTATGGGCCTTGAATTCCTGTTCTTTCCAATACTTTTAGCATGAAAGGATGCTGGATTTCGTCAAATGCTTTTTATGCATCTAATGAGATGATCATATGTTTTTTTTTTTTTGAGTTTGTTTATGTAGTGGATAACATTGATGGATTTCCTTATATTGAACCATCCCTGCATCCCTGGGATGAAGCCTACTTGATCATGGTGGATGATCGTTTTGATGTGTTCTTGGAGTCAGTTGGCAAGAATTTTATTAAGTATTTTTGCATCAATATTCATAAGAGAAATTGGCCTGAAGTTCTTTTTCTTTGTTGGATTTTTGTGTGGTTTTGGTATCAGCGTAATTGTGGCTTCTTAGAACGAGTTGGGTAGAGTTCCTTCTGTTTCTATTTTGTGGAATAGTTTGAAGAGTATTGGTGTTAGGTCTTCTATGAAGGTCTGATAGAATTCTGCACTGAAGCCATCTGGTCCCGTGCTTTTTTTGGTTCGGAGACTTTCTATGACCCTTTTTATTTCTTCAGGTGTTATGGGACTGTTTAGTTGATCTATTTGATCCTGATTTAGTTTTGGTGTCAGATATCTGTCTAGGAAACTGTCCATTTCCTCCAGATTCTCCAGTTGTGTTGAGTATAGGCTTTTGTAGTAGGATCTAATGATTTTTTGAATTTCTTCAGTTTCTGTTGTTATATCTCTCTTTTCATTTCTAAGTTTGTTAATCTGGATACTGTCTCTGTGTCCTTTGGTTAGTTTGGCTAAGGGTTTATCTATCTTGTTGATTTTCCGGGTTTTGTTGATTCTTTGTATGGTTCTCTTTGTTTCTACTTGATTGATTTCGGCCCTGAGTTTGATGATTTCCTGCCTTCTACTCCTCATGGGTGAAATAGCTTCTTTTTGTTCCAGGGCTTTCAGGTGTGTCATTAAGCTGTTAGTGTATGCTCTCTCCATTTTCTTTTTTGAGGCACTCAGGGCTATGAGTTTTCCTCTTAGCACTGCTTTCATTGTGTCCCATAGATTTGGGTATGTTGTGTCTTCATTTTCATTATGTTCTAAAAAGTCTTTAATTTCTTTCTTTATTTCTTCCTTGACCAAGGTATCATTGAGTAGAATATTGTTCAGATTCCACATGTATGTGGGTTTTCTGTTGTTTTTGTTGCTATTAAAGACCGCTTTTACTCCATAGTGATCTGATAGGAGGCATGGGATTATTTCTATCTTCTTATATTTGTTGAGGTCTGTCATGTGACCAATTATATGGTCGATTTTGGAGAAGGTACCATGAGGTGCTGAGAAAAAGGTATATTCTTTTGCTTTAGGATAGAATTTTCTATATATATCTGTTAAATCTAATTGGTCCAAAGCTTCAATTAGTTTCATTGTGTCCCTGCTCAGTTTCTGTTTTCCTGATCGGTCCTTTGAGGAAAGTGCAGCGTTGAAGTGACCCACAATTATTGTGTTAGGTGCAATGTGTGCTTTGAGCTTTAATTAAGTTTCTTTTATGAATGAGGGTGACCTTGCATTTGGAGCATAGATTTTCAGGATTGAGAGTTCTTCTTGTTGTATTTTTCCTTTGACCAGCACGAAGTGTCCCTCAGAGTCTCTTTTGATGACTTTGGGTTGAAAGTCAATTTTCTCTGATATTAGAATGGCTACTCCAGCTTGTTTCCTGAGACCATTTGCTTGTAAAATTGTCTTCCAGCCTTTTACTCTAAGGTAGTGTTTGTCTTTGACCCTGAGGTGTGTTTCCTGTATGCAGCAAAATGTAGGGTTCTGTTTATGTATCCAGTCCGTTAGTCTATGTCTTTTTATTGGGGCATTGAGTCCATTGATGTTAAGAGATATTAAGGAATAGTGATTGTTACTTCCTGTCATTTTTGACGTTATTTTTTAAATTTGATTGGTTAACTTCTTTTGGGTTTGATGAAAGGTTACTATCTTGCTTTTTCCAGGGTGAAGTTTCCCTCCTTGTATTGGTGTTTTCCTCCTATTATCCTTTGTAGGACTGGGTTTGTGGATATATATTGGGTAAACTTGGTTTTGTCATGAAATATCTTAGTTTCTCCATCTATGGTGATTGAGAGTTTTGCTGGGTATAGTAGTTTTGGCTAGCATTTGTGTTCTCTTAGAGTCTGCATGAGATCTGCCCAGGATCTTCTAGCCTTCATAGTCTCAAGTGAAAAGTCTGCTGTGATTCTGATAGATCTTCCTTTATATGTTACTTGGCCTTTTTCTCTTACTGCCTTTAATATTCTTTCTTTGTTTAGTACATTTGGTGTTTTGATTATTATGTGACGGGAGGTATTTCTGTTCTGGTCCAGTCTGTTTGGATTTCTGTTGGCTTCTTGTATATTCATGGGCATCTCTCTCTTTAGGTTAGGGAAGTTTTCTTCCATAATTTTATTGAAGATATTTGCTGGCCCTTTAAGTTGTAAATCTTCACTCTCATCTATGCCTATAATCCTTAGGTTTGGTCTTTTCATTGTGTCCTGGATTTCCTGGATATTTTGGGTTATAAGCTTTTTGCATTTTGCATTTTCTTTAACTGTTGAGTCCATGGTTTCTATGGTATCTTCAGCATCTGAGATTCTTTCTTCTATCTCTTGTATTCTGTTGTTGATATTTGCATCTATGTCCCCTGATTTCTTCCCAAGGCTTTCTATCTCCAAAGTTGTCTCCCTTTGAGTTTTCTTAGTTGTTTCTACTTCTGATTTTAGATCCTGGATGGTTTTGCTTAGCTCCTTCACTTTCTTGTTTGTGCTTTCCTGTAATTCTTTAAGAGATTTTTGTGTTTCCTCTTTCATGACCTCAGCCTGTTGACCAAAGTTCTCCTGTATTTCTTTAAGTGATTTTTGTGTTTCCTCCTTATTGGCTTTTGTATTCTCCTGAATTTCTTTCAATGATTTTTGTGTTTCCCTTGCAAGGGCTTCTAACTTTTGATCCATTTTCTCCTGAATTTCTTTAAGTATGTCCTTATGTGTTCCTGTACCAGCATCATGACCAGGGATTTTAAATCCAAATCTTGTTTTACTGGTGTGATGGAGTATCCAGGACATGCTGTTAAAGGAGAATTGGGTTCAGATGTTTCCATATTGCCTTGATTTCGGTTAGTGATGTTCCTGCATTTGCCTTTTGCCATCTAGTTCTCACTGGTGTTAGATGGTCTTGTCAATGCTGGACTCACCAGTGCAAGCTGCCTCTTCCCAGGTGGCCTCTGGTGCACAGCTTACCTCCTGCACTGCCTGGAGACAGAGTGCTGTGGCCCAGGCTGTTCAGATCCTGAAGCAGACACCTAAAGGCTCACGCTGGGGCCTGCTGGATTCACCAGAGCACACTGACCTCTCCCAGCCGGCCTCCCAGAAGCCCCTCTTGCCTCTTGCAGGACCTGGAGATGTGGCGTTGCCGCCCAGGCTGTTCTGGATCCGGAAGCTGAGAGATCTGAGGGCTCCTGCCAGAGGCCTCAGGACTGGAACTTAAGCTCCGTGCCACCAGAGCAAGCTCTCAATACTCTTAGTTTTACATCTAAAATATCAACATATTTTGTTCATTTATAATCTCAGAATTTTTCACCATTTATGGCCTCTAACTTTTCACTGCTAACCATTCACTGCTACTCATCTAGTCTAAGCAACTCATCCGTCTGTCACTCACAACAGTGCAATATTCTCTTTTTAATTTATTTTGTGGTGTCTCAAAATACCTGTAATTCTAGCCTTTGGGATGAAGAGATAGGATAATGAGAAGTTCAAGCTAATTTGTTTCTACATAGTGGGTTTCAGGATATCCTGGGCTTTGTGATATATACTGTTTTTGAACATTTTAAACATTAGGACTGTTAGATGTAGGGCCACAGAGACTCAAGGTTATGACACAATATGTATGTCTCAATATATGTTTCAAAGGAAAACAATATCCGAGGCAGCACTGTATAGGCCACTGACTCTTTTTTCGTGTTGTTTCTTCCTCTCTGCAGTACCATTTCCAGACATCTCAGCCTCTTCATCCTTGAATCCTTGTCTCCTCTGTTCACTAGGATGTCTATGCTCTTTACAGTTACTCCAACCTTCTTTTGCACCGACCTTAACAGTAAGCTGACGGAGCAGTAGGACGTGTCTCATTCATTATTCTCCTCTTAGGGACCATGTACCAAAGGCTAGAAAATAATGATGGTATGTGTCTATCTAGTTCCCTAGTTTTGTGGTGTAAAGCTTCTTTTATCTTGACTGCTGGCAACTACAAACACTTATCAGATATGTGTAACATTTAGCCTCTGTTCTAGTTACCTGGGTCAGAGTACACTGGCAGGAGGTTTTCAGTGAGAACACAGTTCTTGCTTCAAAGGGAATAAAAGTGTTTACTTTGGGCAAATATGAGAGATCATGGGCCAGAAACAAGTACGTAAGTTTTTTTTTCTTATGAATCTGTAAGTGGTTACATGAACTTTTGTTAGTCACAGAACAAATAAAAGTCAGACGTCAAAGACCAATGCACGTACCAAATACATTGGCAGACACATTAGGTAAATGTGTTACAGCAAAGTGAGGGAAATCTTCGCCTTGCTTTAGAGCACACCTTAGTTCTTGGCTTGGTGGATATTAGTTCCTGTTGAGAACATATTTCAAAGGTCTTTCTTGATAGTCACTGGAAGTCTTAGGTAAGATACAGGGCTCAGTGATAAAAGGCTATAAAAAGGACTAAAAATAACTCAAGACAATCTTGGCTCTGCAACAATTTAGCTCTCCATATCAATTCCAATCAATAAATCATTTCCCAGTATTTTTTAATACAGGTAAAGCTTTTGGTGGAAGTGGGGTGAAGTGGGGTGAGGTGGGGGGGACTCAAGTTCTTGTAGTAGAGAGAGTGAAACTCAAGCAGGGAAGTTTTCAGAGCAAGGTGTAGACTGTAGGTGTTTTACATTGAAGGCTTTTCTTCCCACTTAATCCACTCCACCCCTCCCCTAGTTTGACTGCTGTGAGCACCCATCCTCTCAGTTACTGTCACTTCAGTCTCTGCCCTCTAACAGGTTTTGGTGTTCTAAACCAGCAAGACTACCTCTAGTTTCTTTCTAGACCCCATTCATGCTAACTGGGAAGGGTCTTTCACAACTAAGTTTATAGACCACACAGAAGAGCTTAAAACTACCTGTTTCATTATGTACCAACCTTGTACATTTTCTAATTCTCTCTATTTAGGTGTCTGATTCAGATTGCCCATACTGTAGTCAGCATCACCGAAGAAAATGACATTCTTCCAAAAAGATCATAAGAAATGGTAACTGTCTCTGTATGTCTGGCCCTGACATGAGCCAGACAGATGTATATATACATTTTCTGTTGCCAGAGTTTTCAGAGCTGTGTCTCTGGAGCAGATAATGCCCTTGCCCTAGGCCATATCTTCATTCTCCAGCCCATTTCTAATGACTGAATGAGGTGGGGGTGGTATAAAGACTCAGCAGAGATAGGATGACTCTGATGGCTGTCACTTATTTTATTGCCCTTCCTCAGTCTTTTATTGCCAACCTTGTTACAATTATATCTTATGCCATGATCTTGTTTGTCCTTGAGGGCAGAATGCCTATAAATTTTTTGAGATGGGTTTCATGAGGCCCAGGGTGACCCAAAATTAGTTATATCTCAAAGGCTTATTCTGAACCCCTGATTCTCTTGCTTCTGTCTCTTAAGTGCTGAGGTAAGTGCTACTATGTTTGGTTATCCATGTTAACCAGAAATTCCTCTTCAGGTTGACTGGCACAAACTAGAGAGTGGAATAGGCTTTGAGAGTGGCTACTGTACTTTGGAATTTCATTATAATACCAGTTGTCTGCTGTGTGACATCTGTCCCCCACTGTCATGGCAGTAGGCATTTGCCATAACAATGTCTGGAAAAAACAAAAGGAATGAAAAGAGAATGTGTTCTAATTCCTGGAATATATCCTGGAATATATCCACCCATTCCTAGAAAAGACAGGAAGAGAGCTAGCCAGAGGTAATGCATATAATCCTGGCACTGTGGGAATAGGGACAGGGATCAAGAGATCACACTTACTCTCAGCTACACAGCAGTTCAAGCCTGGCCTGAGGTCCTTGGTCCTTTCCAACTCTATCACTCTCCTCACAAAATAACAATACCCCCTTTCTTCTATGTATATATGTATTTATGTATGTATGTATGTATGTATGTATGTATGTATGTATTTATGTATGTATGTATGTATCTATCTATCTGTCTATCTATCTATAATCTATCTATCCATCTATGTATTACTGCATACTTTCATTATTTACATTTCAAATGTTATCCCTTCCCAGTTTTTCCCTCTCCCAGAAATTCCATATCCCATTCCCCCTCCTCCTACTTCTATGAGGGTGTTTCCCCCCACCCATCTTCTCACACTTTCCCACCCTCGATTCCCCTACAATGGGGCATCTATTGAGCCTTCATAGGACCAAGGACCTTTCCTCCCATTGATGCTTGAGGAGGCCATCCTCTGCTACATAATGTTGCTGGAGCTATGTGTACTTCTTGGTTGGTGGCTTAGTCCCTGGGAGCCCTGGGGGAATCTGGTTCGTAGTTATTGTTCTTCCTATGGAGTTGCAAACCCCTTCAGCTCCTTCAGTCCTTTCTCTAACTCCTCCATTGGGGACCCCACATTCAGTCCAAGAGTTGGCTTCGAGCATATGCCTCTGTATTTGTAAGGCACTGGCAGGACTTCTCAGGAGACATATCAGGATTCTTTCAGCAAGCATTTCTTTGCATTAACAATAGTGGCAGGGTTTCATGGCTGTATATGGGCTGACTGAACAAAGGCCATCTAGAGACTGTCCTTCCTTTTCTTTATCAACATATTCTTCCTCTTCATTTCTTTCATGTACTAACTAACCTCTCATACCACAAAGAGTGGTATAGTTGATTTGTGATTTTTTTCTCTTTTTATTACTGCTCAAGAATAAACATATCGTTCACTGCCCAACTGGTCATGTCATTGGTTCTACAAACCTAAGTAGGGGATGAAGATTATGCCTGGGAGAAAAATTAGTAACACTTATATCCAGCAAGCTGAATTCTTACATTCTCAAGGCTGCATTCTTGCCTGTTTCTGTGCTTCCTTCACAAGTAACAGCTTCTGATAAACAGCTGGTGCCCACACTGTGACACTTACCTGCTTCTTTAGGACACAGCCTGTGTCACAGGGCATGGCTGGTGCCTGGGTTGTGGTAGCTATAGACCAGTCCAATATACCTGAATCTAGGGAAAAGGAAAGGACAAGCAGGAGACTGTAACTCTTTAGATGGGAAGCATTGATAATACAGGCTTCAGTTCCTTGAAAAACATGTTGCCCCACTTTCTCTTTTCCTCTTAAAATGTGAGACGAGATCTCATATATCCCAGCCTGGTCTTGAACTTATTATGTAACCCTAAGGGTGACTGACCTTGAACTCCTGGTCCTCCTGCCTCCAACTTTAGAGAATCCTGGAATTATTGGAGTGACCCACTCTACTTGGCTTTTCAGTGTGATACTTGAAAGAACATTAAAAAATAATTGGAAAACAATATATACTTATTCAGTGCATGGTTTGAGCTGAGTAATGTACCAAGTACTGGTCATGCATTATCATATTTGTCCCTCCAAGTAGTCCCATGAGGAAGATACATTTTATTTTTTCGTTACTACTACTCTTACTCTTACTACTACTACTACTACTACTACATTCTAACTGAAGTTCCCCCTTTCTCCCCTCCTCTCCTCACAGTTTCCCATCCCACCTCCCTTCTATCTCCCCCTCTCCATCTACTTCTCTGTTTCTCTTCAGAAAAGAGCATGCCTCCCATGGATATCAACCACACATGGCATAGCAACTTGCAATAATATTAGCAATTTCACTTCATATCAAGGCTGGAGAAGGCAACCCAGTATGAGGAAACGGGTCCCAAAAGTCAGCAAAAGAGTCAGGGATAGCCCCTGTTCCTACTGTTAAAAGTCCACAAGAAGACTAAACTACACAGTTTTAACATATATGCAGAGGACTTAGGTCAGTCCCATGCAGACTATGGTTGTCAGTTCAGCCTCCGTGAGCCCCTGTGAGCTCAGGTGAGTCGATTCTGCGGGGTTTCTTGTGGTGTCCTGACACCTCTGGTTCCTACAATCCTTTCTCCCACTCTTCTGCAGGATTCTCAAGCTTTCCCAAATGTTTGATTGTGGGTCTGTTTTCATCAGTTTCTGGATGAATCCTCTCTAATGACAGTTGAACTAGGCACCAATCTATGAGTATAGCAGAATAACATTTCATTGACTTTTCCCCCAGTGATGTTTGGTTCTATCCTAGGTGTCTGGATCCTGGCCCTCCATGCAGTGTCAGGGGGTAGGATCCCTCTTGTGGCATGGATCTCAAGCTGGAACAGTCATTGGTTGGTCACTCCCACAATTTTGTTGCCATATTTACTCCAGAATAACACATCAGGAAAAATTGTATGTCAGAAGTTTCCTGGCTGACCTGGTGTTCCAGTCCCTCTGAAGGAAGCATTGCCTGGTTAAAAGAGATTTCTATGTATCCCCCATTGCTAGGAGTCTTAGCTAGAATCATACTTGTAGATTCCTGGGAGTTTCCATTGCACCAAGGTTTCTAGCTTGTCCCAAAGATTCCCCCAGTTCCTTATCTTTTCCAGTATTATCTTCTCCTATGTTGTCCCCACTTGATCTTTCCAGTTCCTGTCCCTGCTTCCACACATAGTGTCTATTTTATTTCCCCTTCCAAAGGAGTTCATGCATCTCTCCCCTGAACCATCCATGTTACTTAGCTCCTCCTAGTCTGTAAGTTATAGCATGGTTATCTTTACTTTGCAGCTGATATCCACTCATATGTGAGAACATACCTATACCATGTTTGTTATTCTGAGTTAGGGTAATTTTTTCTAATTCTACCCATTTGCCTGAAAATTTCGTGATGTTGTTTTAAACAGCTGAGTAATACTCCATTGTGTAAATGTACCACACTTCTGTTATCCAGTCTTCACTTGAGGGACATCAAGGTTCTCTCCTATTTTTGGCTATTATACATAAACCAGCTGTAAGAAAGCTCTACTGCAGATCTATAGTAATAAAAAAAGCACATGGTTTTGGCATAAAATCACAGATGGATCAATGGGATTGAATTGGAAGTTTCAGATGTAAACATACACACTCATGGACACCTGATTTTTAACAAAGAAGCCAAAATTATACAATGGAATAAAGAAATAAATGCTTCTGGTCTAACTAGATGTTGGAATGTAGAAGAATGTAAATAGATTCATATCTCTAACCCTGCACAAAACTCAAGTCCATGAAACTGAAAAGTTTCTGTAAGGCAAAGACACTGTCAATAGGACAAATGGCAGCCTACAGAAAGGGAATATATCTTCACCAACCATACATACATCTGACAGAGGGCTAATTTCCAAAATATCTAGAAGTCTCAAGAAACTAGACATCAAAAATCAGGTAATCCAATTAAATATGGGGTACAGAGCCAAATAGAGAATTAGCAACAGGAGAATCTCTAATGGGTAAGAAGCACTTAAAGAAACAGTCAATGTCCTTAGCCATCTGGGAAATGCAAATCAAAGTGACTCTGAAATTCCATCTTAAACCTATCAGAATGGCTAAGGCCAAAAACTCAAGTAGCAGCTCATGGTGGTGAGGATGTGGAGAAAGGGGCAAACTCCTCCATTACTAGTAAGAGTGCAAACTTGTACAACCACTTTGGGAATCAATATGGAACTACTCTTATTGTGTCCAATTCATCAAGAACTTGATACACCCTGTCTTGCACCTAAGTTTGGACAGCACCATAGCAAATGAAGAATGATCACCTCAGATTCTGCCGGTGTCCATCCTTTCTTTTATAGCATGAGTTCCCAGAGGTTTTGCTGCCTGGCTGGCTGGTGCTTACATCCTTCTCCCTCATTTTCACCTTCAACTCTCAATTTTGAAGATTTCACAGCCCTTCCCTGATCAAGTGTTAGGAGGAGATCAAAGACACATTCAGTGCCAGTGCTTTACCCCAAAACATAGACAGGAAGATCACAGCCCACATCCTGTGTTTAAACAAAGTTCTCACGGGTGGGTGAATCAACACAGGCAAATGTTTGTGAACATCCTTCAGTTCAAAACCAACCACTGTACCTGGGCTTCCAATAAATCACCCATTCGTTCATGAGTAGTACATGACCAGCAGCTGATATATTGTATATAGAGGCCAATAAAAAGGGCACAGAGAATCATTTATTTGTTCTTGTACTTACTTAATGACCTACAGAAGTCTTTCTTTTCTTTCTTCTTTTTAGTCTTTTTATAGGTAGGTTGTTGCTGAGGTAGACTAAACAAGCCTAGAACTTTTCATCTTCCTGCCTTTGCTCCTAGGCTTTGGATCTGTAGGTGGGGCCCACGCTGTATGTCAGACTCTCGTGTTTTGTTTGAAGCCCATGTCCTAAAGGGACTGGAGTGAAGATGAAGGATCAAGAAATGGTTTTGAAACCCTGAGATTCTACCTCACACCAGTCAGAATGGTTACAATCAAAAACTCAGGTGGCAGAAGATGCTGGTGAGGATGTGGAGAAAGAGGAACACTCCTCCATTGCTGGCAGAATTGCAAGTTGGTAAGACTACTCTAGAAATCAGTCTGGTGGTTCATCAGAAAACTGGACATAGTACTTCCTGAAAACCCAGCTATACCATTCCTGGGCTGTTGTATTCGGTAGCTGCCTGCAGCTACTACGAATTGGGTTGCTGGAACAGAAGCTGAGGATGTATGAGGGTGAAAAGAAAGAGGCCCAGTCAAGTTTACCAATTGAGGTCCCAACTTTAATGTCAGTCAGCCCTTTTAACAGTTTGGGCAAACCCTTCCCCCCAGACTCCGGGCTGAGTTCTGGCAGAAGTTGTCTAGCTTCCTTCCTTCTAGGTCCTTGGCTCAACTGCTCAGGCAGCTGGGTGGGTCACCTTAATTCAGGAATTCATAGACCTGGAGGAACAATGAGCTTAATCTTCACTCTGAACTTCTCCACCCTAGGTGGAGCAGGATCAATCCCTCTCTGGTAGGCTGGGAGAAGTTCACCTTGACCATGTCAAGTACATTCTTAGCACTCCACCCTAGGATAAAAATGCCTGCTGTAACCTACTTCCACATTATGCCCTAATGTCAGATTCCTGCCCGAAACCAGGGATTGTCCTTGGTCAATGTCAAGTTCCTACCATGTGGCATGATACCCCAATATGGCTCTGTACACTGGGCATATACCCAGAAGATGCTCCAACATATAATAAGGACACATGCACCACTATGTTCATAGCAGCCGTATTTATAATAGACAGAAGCTGGAAAGAAACCAGGTATCCCTGAGTGGAGGAATAGATATAGAAAATGTGGTACATTTACACAGTGGAGTACTACCCAGCAATTAAAAATAGGTTCATGAAATTCTTAGGCAAATGGATGGAACTAGAAAATATCATCCTGAATAAGGTACCCAGTCACAAAAGAAAATGCATGATATGCACTCACAGATAAGTGGAAGCTTGGAATACCCAAGATATGGTTTACAGACCACATGAAGCTCAAGAAGAAGGAAGGGGAAACACAATACCCATGGGAGGAGATACATAGACAAAGTGTGGAGCAGAGACTGAAGGAAAGGCCATTTAGAAAGTTACCCAACCTGGGGTTCCATCCCATATACCGTCACCAAACCCAAACACTTTTATGAATCCCAACAAGTGCTTGCTGACAGGAGCCTGATATAGCTGTCTTCTGAGAGGCTCTGCCAGTGCCTGACAAATACAGAGTCGGATGCTCTCAGCCAACCATTGGACTGAGCACAGGGTCCCCAATGAAGGAGCTAGTGAAAAGTCCCAAGGACCTGAAGGGGTTTTCAGTCCCATAGGAGGAACAACAATATGAACCAATCAGTACCCCGGAACTCCCAGGACTAAACCACCAACCAAAGAGTACACATGGAGGGACCCTTGTCTCCAGCCGCACATGTAGCAGAGGATAGACTTGTTGTTCACCAGTGGGAGGAGAGGCCCTTGGTCCTGTGAAGGCTCGATGCCCAGTGTAAAGGAGTGCCAGGACAGGGAATGGGAATGGGTGGGTTGGTGAGCAAGGTAAGGAGGGATGGGATAGGGGAATTTTGGAGAGGAAACCAGGACATAGGATAACATTTGAGATGTAAATTAAAAATATCTAATAAAAGATTGATACATTAGAAAAAGAAATAGTTTTTGCTTCACTTTCCACTTAGTGGAAGGGAAGAGATTAAAATCTATCATTACACAACCTTGTAACTATTTAGCCATGTGCACACTGAACAAGAGATTTTAGATCAGATTTGGCAGTAACTTTTTATGCATAAAGAGTTCACAGACAAGGTGAGTCTGAAGGTAGGGGAGGCCCTGAAGTTTGGTTTTTTGTTTGTTTGTTTGTTTGTTTTTCCTTCCTGGTTCTTTGCTACAGCCTTTCAGGCCTCAACTGTCTTCATATGCTCATCTTTAAACTTTACTGTGCTTGCCCTGGGCAGAGGCCATTTTAAAACTCACTCTGGAGTTTACTTTAACAAGGCTCTCAAATGTTCCTGTAGGGGTATTTATCCTACCAACTTAACCCCTGCCAAGAAAGAAGTTGGGAAATAATCTTAGGACAGAACACAGAACTAAACTGCCAATCACTGACCACCAGATGGTGCTGTTACCCTAGTCTTCATCTACCAACAGCAAGGCATCCTGTCAGAAAATGGTAGAGAAATCACTGATGATTTTCTTCAGCTTACAGAGCTTGGGTCTGGTCAGCTGGTTAAAATACCAAGACAGATGCTCTCAGAAGCACACTAGCAAGTGTGTGTTTATTTGTGTCCATCCACAGTGATACATGTGATATACTAGAATTATCTTTTTTAGCACTGTTGGAAATACCCACTGAAAGACAAGCTCTCAGTTCTGACTGACAAAGAATGCCAAGTTCAAGTAAGGTTATAGAGGTTTTTAACTTTAGGTTCTCTTTCAAAATGCAGATGAGGGGGTCTGGTCAGGTTTTTTTCTCTGAAAAGTTATTTATAAAGTTTTTTCTTTTCTTTCTTTTTTTTGGTGAACAATTTAGAATTGTTTATTGGACGAAAATTTATAGATAATAAATGTGCACAAACTGGTAGAAGGTGCCTGGAAACAACTCTTCCCACAAGACTCTACTTGATATTGATGGGAATCTGGGGAAACTCCAGACTCCAGTAAGTTCGGACAATTCTTGGAGTTTCTGTCAAGTATTCTAAATAAATTAGTTGCTAACAGTTGTTATAATCCTGGTATCAAAATAGATTTTAGTTTGGGTAAGTAGTAGAATGATGAAGCTATCAATATCCAATCATAAAATGTTATATTTCATACTTTTATCAGAGACAAAAATATTTCACAAGTATTGATGCTTCTCAACACGAGATGGACAAACCTTGCTGTCAGACCCACAGGTATGGTTTCAATATTGGCCCCTCTTGAGATCTATGGGTCAGTATCTAAATGGAACAGGCCTGGCCCAGATCCATTATTTGGAGATCACAGGAAATGGCAGTGCCACTTCATGCACCCTCTGTACTTGATAAAACTGTACAGAGTTAAAAATAAATCCATCTAATCTAGGAACTAGCAGCCAGACAGGGAATGTTGGATGGAGCAGGAAGAGGCCAGACGGGAGAAGTTTTGAAGTGACAGTGAAGTTCCATTTTTACAACATGTCCTGGTATAGTTTGTTGAAGGTGCAGTCCCAGCAGCAGTTGAAGTCCCAGGATGGAAGGGGTCATGTAGAGAAATTGAGGCTTGGAACCATGAAGTGAACCTACACATTATTTTGAAAAGCTCTCTGCATTCTCTAGGACCTAACTCCAAGAATGAGTAGGCCATCTTTCTTGTTATAGCTTGTAAAAAGATATACAAAAATATGTAGCCACACAAGGGGTACCATCTACTCTTTAAATACTAGTGAAAAATGACCATGATCCTCTCTTAGATCTTTCAGATAATAATTATTATTGACTTTGAAATATTATTAACTGAAATTACTCCAAATTCATCCTACTTGGCACACATTTATTTGTTATCTCTTGGAGCTGGGCTGAGCAAAGCCTTCTAATAAGTAAGCAGTCCTTTAAAACTCATATTTCATCAACCCCTGTACATTTAGAATTTGTTGAATGCAACTTTCTGCCATCTCAGAGGAATTATGGTACAAAGCCCCCAATAGTCTTTTGTATCTTCAAGAATATGGTTTACTTTTCTGAGACAGGGTCCCATCATTATGTAGCCCAGGATAGCCTTAAGCTGTAGTTCCTTCTGTATCATGCTTTCCAGTGCTGTGATGATGATGCCTTTGTGTTACTATTTGAATAACTAAACCATTTCTCTTTTTGATTACTTTATAAATTGATCTCAACAATTCATTGCAAAAGGCTCTAAAATTTAGTAAAGTTTGTAAACTACTGATTTAGAGCAAACAATGGCTTGGATATGACTTAGTAGATATGTCTGGAAAAGAAACTTTCCAGTATGTTGACATGTGTGCAGGTTGTACAGTTCTCTCTGAGTCTCCAGATTTCATGAGCTGTCACCATTACTGAGGTAAGGTCTTGGTGATGACACTGACTTTGAGTTAATTCTGCTCCTGTAAGTAACCTTTCACTCATATTCCTGTAAATAACCTCAATAAAATTCATGTTTCACCAAATTAGACTTTTGTGATATCTGTATTTTTTTGTCTGTTATCTATTTCCTTAACTGGGTTGATAGACACTTGTTCATGTCTCCCTAGAAGTAATGTCACACAACTTCCTACCAGGAATGTGAACTAATTTTTCAGACTTGGATATTGTCTGTGTTTAAAGTTCGGTACAGTTTACAAAACAAAACAAAACAAAACATACAAAACAAAATCTAATGCTGAAAACAAACTGACAACATATCAAAAATACATTCTGGTCCTTCTTCAGGGTCTACCCTGGTAAGTATAGTCTCCACTATCAATAAGGAAACTTCTTTGCAACAGAAAGATCACTACAGAAAACCACAACCAATCAAAATGCAGACGTGTGGATTCCAGTCTTAGTTAATGTATATTCAACACATTCCAGCAGAAAAGGGTACAGAAAGAACGTAAGTACCAGAGTGTCAGGAAGTTTGCTGTGACATTGTGTCTTCTAGTAATCTCAGAAACTACACTCTAAAATCTCACCAACATGACTGCTCAAATCAACAATGATGATGCCAATCAAAATACTACATTAAATCCAGAAAAACCTCATAAAGGCTCAATTGGACAGGAAGAACTATAGGCTGAGGTGGTCTTCCTTAGTGAAGAGCACAATAACTGGCTGTCCAGTACCAAATGATCAGCCTTGAAAATATCCATACAAATAACATTATATAGACTGAATAGGTTATATTTAGGAATATATATGTATATAAATATATATGTATATAAATATATATGTATATAAATATATGTATGTATATAAATATATACATGCAATAACCAGTAATAAAGAGGCCATGAGTTTGAAGGACAGTGGGGTGGGGTATAAAGGAGGGTTTGGAGGGGGGAAAGGGAATGTTGTCATTAAATTATAATGTAAAGATTGCTTTAAAATACTGTCCAAATATGATCGCTTAAATATGTCCAAATATGTGACTTAAATTGTAACACTTAGAACTACTAGAAAATAAAATTCTGTAGTTACAATACCTCCATGTATGGAAATTTAGTGGACAGTATAGGCTAAACAATGTTCATAATGGTTTCATACATGTAAATATTTTTCTTTGTCTAATCAATTATGATTTTCCCATTAGAGAATAGATAAGATGCCTAACTTCTTGTTTAAGTGGTATTAGGAAAAACATTCTAGAATAAATAAATGGAAAATTACTGTGAATCATAGTAGCAGAGAATCATGGCTTTTGCACAATTCCCAGATGAATCAATTTAAAGATATAGAACCTCTTGAATGAAAGGTATGCTGGATATTCTTGGGGAAGACCCTTTTGGCAATGCTGAAAAAGTACTGAGTACTTTTTTCTTCAATTATCCCTTAAGACTTAATGACCCCTTACTAGGATAACTGCATTGGAACAAATGAAATAATGACATACTTTTGGAACTTATAAGACACCGACTTTGAACTTATAATGATTCAGAGCACTTCCCAAGTGCTTGTGTTACTCCAGTTAAAGTAGAGTCTCAGGGAAGACAAGTGACTAACGGAATTTAGCTGATGTCTGACTCACAGGTGCTGGTTCAGTATATCTCCAAACTTATCATGTGGTTATTTTACCAGCCTCAGAATTCATAATTGGAATAGAGACATCAAGAATTTGCAGAATTCACACACTGATTCCATGAACTATAGATTAATATATAATCTCTTTGAGTGTATAATACTGGTTTTGGTTCATTATTGTGGGTAGAGGCAGTGTAAATGGCTTTCCAACTATAAAGGCCTTCATTCCACTGCTCATTGTTAAGTTTATTTCCCTATGGAAGAAAAGATATGGCTATAAGTACTAAATAAACTATATCATAACCCCTTCTATGTCTCTTTACAGACAAGAAAAGGGAGGAAAACCATGGTAACTCCCTTAGATTGTTAAGGTGAGAATTAGGGAGCAAATGGATAGAAAATTCCATGCTAAGTAAGCATTGGTTAATTGCTATTATTTACATGAACAGTGGGCTCAGACACATGGAGATCAGAGCTTACTATCATTATATTTTTGTTAGTTTTTAGGTTTATTTGTTTTATTTTATGTGTGTGCATGTTTCTCCTGAAGGTGTGTCTGTGTACCTTATAAGTGCAGTGACTGTAGAGTTCAGACGTTGGCATTGGATTCCTGGAATTGGAGTTATAGAGGGTTATGAGCTGTCATGTCAATGCTGGGAATTGATTTTGGGTCCAATGGAAGAAGTCAGTGCTCTTAACTACTGAGTAATCACACCAGCTCCCCCCTCCACATTGTTTTATTCATTCTAGAAGTAATGGCTTATGAAATTCTTTACTTGACTCCTAGAGTAAAAGATATCTGTAAGCAGATTTATCCACACAGCAGCTATTGGATATCACTTCAATGCAATGTATATGTTAATTTCCCTTCACAGAGTCCAAGAAAAATTCTTCAGAAATCTGTGGTTTCTTAAAATCCATAATCCCCTGAGAATATTCTCCATAATGCATGATCACTTCCTTTTAAGTTAGACATTCTACCTACCAGTTTATATGCTCAGTAATTACCAAACTTGATGTTTTCAGTGCTCATACTATTCAATCATTCCTATGTACTGACCTTATTAGTATCTTTTACAAGATACAGAAAAAGATCTTCACCATTCAGCAAAATGTGACTCACTACAAGGCATTTCATGGCTTGAAAAAACATATAAGTAATGGTAGAACTACAGTCCAGAGACTTATCTTTCATAAAAGTGTGGGAAAGAATTTCAACCACAGCCTACAGTCAGATACACTAAAGATAAGACAGTATGAGATGTCTTTGCTCTTCCCTCAGTATTTGATTTAGCATTGTGGTAGGAAGATCAATCTTTCTTCATTCACTCTTCTGTGTGTGTGTGTGTGTGTGTGTGTGTGTGTGTGTGTGTGTGTGTGTGTTTGTGAATTGTGAATTGCCTGCAAGATTCCCCCCCAAAAACCTCTAGAATATTATTTTCTCAGTGTTATAAAATGCTGTTCCTTGGGACTGATAGGGCATTGTTAAATTGAAATCTGAGCAGCTATGAATTCCTACTATAAACCCTCACAGTTTTTTCATTAGATATATTCTTTATTTACATTTCAAATGTTGTCCGCTTTCCTGACTCCCCCCTCCTGAAAATCCCCTAACTTATGTCCCTTCCCCCTGCTCACCAATCTACCCACTCCTGCTTCCCTGTTCTGGCATTCCCCTATACTGGGGCATCTAGCCTTCTCAGGACCTCTTCTCCCATTGATGTCTTCTTTACTGCATATGCATCTGGAGCCATGGGTCCCATCATGTGTACTCTTTGGTTGTTGGTTTAGTCCCTGGGAGCTCTGGGAGTACTGGGTGGTTCAAATTGTTGAGAATGAGGCTTAGTACAGGAGACTGTGTGTAAAGGAGTCCTAATCCTCTCTAATTAGTGGTTAACATTTACTTGGGATGGAGAGAGGTTTTTATTCAGTGGCACAGCTGCCTTAAACTTATTTTCCTGAAGGCTACCATAACAATTTGCCAGGCAAGTGGTATTCACTGGTACAATAGTGGCATGAGTATTAAGGGAATCACCAACTAATTTCTGACTAGAACTATAGTCTGCAATATAGAAATGAATTCATGCCTGGTACTGTAGACTTGGTTAAAGTCCTATGACTGGGAATGCCATAGGCACTAGGAATAAATTTAGTACTCTTCAAACATGGACTGTTAGTCAAACACTTCCTAAATATTTACATTCATGCCCACTGAAAAGTGTACTTTTGGCTGTGATCAAAGACACTTCTTTTTGAAGTGATTTGTGATTAGTGTAGATACTCAGGATTGGTCTAATGCTGCAAACAAGTCACTCTGGAGTCCTCAACCACAATAATAACTCTGAACATTAGTTGTCTCAACTTCCCAATCAAAAGACATAGGCTACGTGAATTGCATCAGGAACAAAATATATATGTCTTTCTATTTCCTACAAGAAACACATCTTAGCTTTAAATATAGGCACCAACTTAAAGTAAAAAAAATGGAAAAATTATTTCAAGCACATGATATTGGAAACAAACAGATGTTGCCACTCTAATATCTGGCAAAAAAAAAAATAGACCTGACATTAAACCTAATCAGAAGAGAAAAAGAATGTCATTTTATTATAATAAAGGGATCAATTGATCAAGAAAATATTACCCCTTCTGAGAAAGATGCAACCATTCTCCCTTAGAACCTCTTTGTTATTTTGCTTCCCATGCCTGTGGATTATAGTGTAGTTATTCTGTACTTTATTACTAATGTCCACTTCTACATGAGTACATACCATATATATCTTTTGGGGTCTGGGTTACATCGCTCAGAATGATACTTTCTAGTTCCATCCATTTGCCTGCAAAGTGCATGATATCCTTGTTTTTTAACAGCTGAATAGTATTCATTTGTGTAAATGGACCATATTTTATTTATCTCTTCTTCAACTGAGGGGCAAATAGGTTGTTTCCAGTTTCTGGCTATTATGAATAAATCTGCTATGAACACAGTTGAACAAGTGTCCTTGTGGGAGGTTGGAACAAATTTTGGGTATATGCCCATGGGTAGTACAGCCAGGTTTTGAGATCAAACTAGCCCCAATTTTCTGAGAAACCATCAAATTGACTTCTAGAGTGGCTGTGCAATTTTAAAGCCCTACCAGCCATAGAAGAGTGTTCCCCTTGCTCAACATCCTTTTCAGTATGTGCTGTTCCTTTAGTTTTGATCTTAGCCATTCTGATGGGTGTAAGGTGGAATCTCAGAATCATTTTGATTTGCATTTCCCTGAATTCTAAGGATATTGAATATTTCTTTAAATGTTTCTGAGCTATTAGAGATTCCTCTTTTGAGAACTAAATGGGAGAGTGAAGAGGGAGGGGAACAGGGCCCCAGGGTGGTGGTGGTGATCAGCTATAGAAAGAGGAGGCAAGAGAACTGAAGTTGGTGGTGGGCAGGGGAGGCCCCTGGGTTTCTGTGGGGGTGAATCTAGCTAAGCCTTTGCAGTAAAGGATATGGATTCTGAGGTGGATACTTCCTGTAGGCAGGCAGGACTACCAGTGTTGTAATTTATAAGTGCTGTTAAGGACAACAACCAACTCATAAAACCTTTGGTCCAAAATGTGTCCTGCCTACAAGATGTCAGGGACAAATATAAAGCAGAAAGGGAGGGAATGGCCAACCAAAGACTGGCCAATCTTGAGACCTATCCCATGGGCAATAACCAATACCTGACACTATTAATGATACTCTGTTATGTTTGCAGACAGAGCCTACCATAACTGTTTCTGAGAGGCTCTATCTAGCATCCAGTGGAAACATATGCATAGACCCACAGCCAAATATTAGATGCACCTTTGTGAATCTTTTGGAAGAGCTGGGGAAAGGATTGAGGGACTCAAAACAAGACATGGCCTCTATAAGAAGACCAACAGAGTCAACTAACCTGGACCCTTATGTGTTCCCAGAGACTGAACCATCAACCAAAGAGGAAGCATGGGTTCAACCTAGGCCCCCTTGCACATATGTAAAAGTGCAGCTTGGTCTTCATGTAAGTCCCCCAACAATTGGAGCAGGGGCTATTTCTCAACTGGTTTCCTGCCTGTGGATTCTGATCTCCCAACTAGGATGCCTTGTCTGGCTTCATTGGGAGAGGATGTGCTTAGTCCTGTAGTGACTTGATGTGAGATGGGGTGTGTGATAGCCATGAGGGAGATCTCCCTTCTCCCTGATGGAGAGAAGGAATTGGGGAGGATCTGTGTGAGGGTTACTAGTAGGAGAGAGGATCTGTTATTAAGATGTGAAGTGAAGGGAAGTGGGAAGGGGTGGGTGGGAGGACAGGGGAAGAGAAGGGGGCTTACGGGACTTTCGGGGAGTGGGGGGCTAGAAAAGGGGAAATCATTTGAAATGTAAATAAATTATATCGAATAAAAAAATAAAAAAAAGAAAAAAAAGATGTGAAGTGAATAAATAAATTAATAAAAATTACAATACAAAACATGTATGCACTGAATCCTGATGCAGTTTCATAAAAAATATAGTAATGGAATAAAAGGTGCAGATTAACACAGACACAACAATAGCATGCAATTTGAATACCCCACTTTCTCTAATGCATAGGACATCAGAACAAAAAATAAACAGAGAAACATCAGAATTGAATGAAACTTCATGT
Source organism: Apodemus sylvaticus (assembly GCF_947179515.1). Classification (NCBI taxonomy): domain Eukaryota; kingdom Metazoa; phylum Chordata; class Mammalia; order Rodentia; family Muridae; genus Apodemus; species Apodemus sylvaticus. The sequence goes on from NC_067475.1 coordinate 57,073,861, forward strand.
TAATCAAATGGGCCCAACAGATATCTAAAGAATATTTTACCAAAACATTAAGGAGTATAAATTTTACTTAGCAGAACATAGAAGTTACTCTAATATAGACAATATGGTGGAACACAAAACAAACCTCAAAAAAACTGAGGTAACCTCATGTAGCCTATATATCATGCAAAAAACCACCTTAAACTCAACAGCAAGAAAAGCTCTAGTAATCGGATAAACTTTTGGAGAAGAAAAATTTCCTTATTATTGAATGATGAATTAATCAAAGGAGAATTCAAGAGAGAAATAAAAATATTTCTGTAACTAAAGGGAAATGAAATCACAAGACAACAAAACCTATGCAGCATAATAAAAGTAGTTCTAATATAAAACGTTAAATCCTTATATGCCTACATTAAGTATCAGTAAAAGCATAAATAAATGAATTAAAGAGTAAACTCTAGAATTTGGAACAACCAAAACAAATGATATGCAAAACATTTAAACAACAAGAATTAATTTTGAAAAATAAATTAATAAAGTAGAAACAAAGAAAAAATGAATGATTGTTAAGAGCTGATTTTCTGAGAAGATAAATAAATTTGACAGATCCTTGGACCATCTAATAAAAAAGAAGAGAAAATAAAGTAAAACAATCAAAATTGATCATGGAATTATTAAAGTGGACATCAAAGAAATGCAGAATATCACAAAGGAATACTGTAAAAACCTGTACTCTACTAAGTAGGAAAAATCTAAAAGAAATGCATGAATTCATTGATTCAGACAACGTACTGAAGTTAAACAAAGAAGAGATTAATAATTTGAACAGATTCATAAGAAATTATCAGATTGAAAAAATAATTTTAAAAGCCATTCAATTAAAATAAAAAAGCCCTGGCATAGATATATTCATAACAAAATTTCTATCAGACTTTCAAAGAGGAAGAATGGCACCCAATACTTTTTATTAAAAAATAATAAAAGGATCATCCCTAAGCTTACCATATAAAACTCATATGTATTGAGTATATACCCAATACACAAACCAGGTAAGGTCAGAACAAAAACAAAATCTCCAGATCAATATTTATGATGAACACAGATGAACAAATTCACAATAAAACACTAGTACACTGAATACAAACACATATAAAGATTATCCATTATGAGTTTTATCATGTCTTTATTCTGGACCTTCAAGATGGCTCAACATGTGTGTTGAATTATGTCTCTGTTGCTGTTATGCAAAAGATGACCAAGTCAACTTATAAAAGAAAGCATCCAATTGGCTTACTCTTTCAGAACCGTAGAGTCAATGATGGTGGATAAAACACATAGTGAAAGGAAGAGCTAAAAGCTCACATCTCTAAAACAAAAAGAGGCAGAGAATATTGTATGGCAAATGGGCCCTGCCACAAGACAATAAAACTGGTAAGGTTGAGTGAGCTCAGACCCCAAGAATCTCAGATACTTGAGATCAGCAGAGGTCAAACTGCTCCCTACTCATTTCTTTATCTCCTCTGGAACACTTAACCACTTCACTCCCCTGAGAGGACCATGTAAGGAAATATCTGGAGTCCATCCCCATGCGAATAGAACATCACTACCATCTCAAACTGAGCCAATAGAAACTGCCCACCTCTAAGTCATGTTCCACTCCTCAATGTTTATAGTCTTTGTCCACATGGAATAAAACACACAAGTTATTTTATCAAGGATCTTCTGAGAGTGTCTGTTTTTACTGAACTGTAATAATCGGGAAAGAGCTCTCTCTCCTAAAGCACTCATGAATGCACCTTGGACTTGCCTGGTTGGCCAGATTCACACTGCTGATGCTGTTGCTGTTGCTAATGAGAGACTCAGGACTTTGGCTACCTGAACTGCACAGGGTGCCAAAACATCCTTGATTCTCTTCTAATAACTCTAACACTCCTGGCCTCATATGTTGATGATAACCAAGAGCTAGTTAATTAGACCTAAGGTCCACTTAGAGAGAAATTATGTTTGGTTCAAGAAACCTAGCCAACTTACTGGGGCCAATGATGTCCTGGATCTTAGAAGAGAAACTACTACTACCACTTAGCTAGGACACCATAATTTCTAATTGTATTTTAAATCTTTGTCTCACACCCACAGGATACAAAGAAAGGAGAAAAGCGTACATGACATATACAGTATATAAAGGAATCAAGAGGAGGAAAGAATGATCATCAAAATGTGAAGAAAAACATATTGGATTTGGACTTTAAAGACTTGCCAAGATTGGGATAAATAGTGAAGAGACAGTGAACTGAAAGCTTCGCACACACACAAAAAATATGTTTGAGCGCAATGAACAGAGCACTTTGTCTGGAAAGGAGCATTATTAGATAATGGTATCAAATAAAATATTGACAGAGAAACTAGTAATTAATCTTAAAATCAGAGTTCTAGAAATATTCAGTTGGCAAATTTTCTTTTTTTTTAATTTTTTATTATTTTAAACTCCAGATTTTATTCCCCTCCTGGTTCACCTTCCAAATGTTCCACATCCCATACCTCCTCTCCAACCCCTGTCTCCACAAGGATGTTCCTACCCCAAAGCCCCCACCCACCAGACCTCTAAACTCCCTGGGGCCTTCAGTCTCTTGAGGCTTAGGTGCATCTTCTCTGACTAAACTCAGACCTGTCAGTCCTCTGCCTGCTGTATATGTGTTGGGGGCCTCATATCAGATGATGTATGCTGCCTGGTTGGTGATCCAGTGTCTGAGAGATCTTGGGGGTCCAGGTTAATTGAGACTGCTGGTCCTCTACAGGGTTGCTCTCCTCCTCAGCTTCTTCCAGCTTTCTCCTAATTCAACCACAGGGGTCATCCTCTTCTGTCTATTGGTTAGGTGTAAATATCCTCATCTGACTCTTTCAGCTGCTTCTTCTTGGTTCCTTTGCAGGTTAGTAATGCTAGGTCCCTTTTGTGAGTGCTCCATTGCCTCAGTAATAGTGTCAGGGCCTGGGGCCTCCCTTTGAGCTGGATCCCACTTTGGCTCTGTCTCTGGACCTTCTTTTTTCAGGCTCTTCTCCATTGCCATCCATGCTGTTCTTTCAGAAAGGAACAATTATGGGTCAGAGGGGTTTTTTTTGTTTTGTTTTGTTTTAATCTTATACATTCCTTTCCTGTCTTCAAAACATACAATGACTGCTTTTATTGGGTAGTTTAAATTATTCTTCACTAACATATACTTTTTCATTTTCTATATAATGTTAATGCAGTACTTTTACTGGACTGCTTGGACCATGACTTTGAAATTAACATATTTCTTTTATACACTTCTTGTTGTGAATCAGAGGAGCTCTGCAAGCCAGCCTTTCATTGACTCATCCTATGTCATTTCCATCCCTGCCAGGTCCAGTGCATTTGTACCGGTGACAAGCACCTCTTCTAAAAGGCCCTGGACATATAGATCAGAGTTTTGACTGTGAAATGGCAACCCCATCACTTGATGCCCTGTCTTTCTGTTGGAGGTAGGTTCTACAAGTTTCCTCTCCCCAATGTAGGGCATTTCATCTAAGGTCCCTCTCTTTGAGTCCCAAGCATCTCTCATCTCCCAGGTCTCTGGTACATTCTGAAGGGTCTTCCCAACCTTCTACCTTGAGAGGCTGTCTGTTTCCATCTTTCTGCTGGCCCTCAGGGCTACAGTTCTTTTCCCTCACCCAATACCAGATCATGTTCTCCTTTCTCCCCCATACCCTTTGCCTCCCATGTCCCTCCATCCCTCCCCCTTTCTTTTCCCTCCCAAGTGGGACTGAGGCATCCTCACTTGGGCCCTTCAGCTTGTTGACCTTTTTGAGTTCTGTGGACATGGACTTTTTTTGGCAGGGTATTAATATCCACTTATTAATAAGTACATACCATGCATGTCCTTTTGGGTCTGAGTTACTTCACTCAGGATGATATTTTCTAGTTCCATCCATTTACCTGCAAAACTCATCTGATAGAGGACTAATATCCAAAATATATAAAGAACTCAAGAAGTTAACCACCAAAAAACTCAAACTCCAATAAAAAATGGGAATATAGAACTAAACAGAGAAGTCACAACAGAAGAATTGTGAATAGCTGAGAAACACCTAAAGAAATGTTCAAAGTTCTTAGTGATCAGAGAAATGCAAATAAAAACAATCCCGAGAGTCCAACTTGCACCAATCAGAATGGCTAAGACCAAAACCTCAGGCAACAGCACATGTTAGTGAGGATGAGGAGAAACAGGAACACTCCTCCATTGCTGTTGGGATTGCAAACTGGTACAACCACTATGGAAATCAATCTGGAGGTTCCTTAGAAAACTGGAAATAGATTTACCTGAAGACCCAGGAATACCACTCCTGGGAATATACCCAAAAGATGCTCCAGCATGCCATGGGGGTATGTATTCCACTATGTTCATAGCAGCCTTGTGTGTGATAGCTAGAAGCTAGAAACAACCCAGATATTCCACAATAGAAGAATGGACACAGAAAATGTGGTTTATTTACACAATGGGATCTTACTCAGCTATTAAGAACAAGGACATCCTGAGCTTTTCAGGCAAATTTTCTTATGAAAAATGATAAAGCACTTCCAAAGAACAAATATCGAGAGGATGTTGAGAAAAGTGGTCCCTAAAGAGGGAATCAATTGTAAACATTACATGTGGTGAACACTAGAAAGAAAGGGAGTTTAAAACAGATATTAATTTCCTGTGGTTTCTACTGTTTATTTGAAAATAGCCATGTGCTTTGATACCAGTAGGATCATGAAATGAAACCTGAGTGCAGTATCTTAACAAATGTTTACTGGCCCTGGAAAGGTTCCAGAAAGTGTATTAAGAAGGTGAGTACTTAGTGTAAGTCTCTACCTCCATCTAAGATATTTGCCATCGTTTTGTTTACACAGTGGGTAGGGAAGACTGAGTAGTGAGGGAACCAAGGAACTCAATCAGTAAGGAAGGAGAGCTTCTGGTTACCTGATTAGCCACACATACATCCTGGTTAAATCTTTGGGAGAACCAGGGTCTCAGATGAAACAAAAAGTCAGTCAAGGATCTGTTGGGATAGTTATAAAAGTATTGGGGCAAAGTTTATTCTTGTAACATATGAATCTTCGTAAGACATTGAGCTTCAGTCTTGATGGGTTTATTTTAGTCTCAGGATCTGGCAACCATGACAGAGCTTTTGTATGACTGCAGTATAGATCCCCATGGTGCCTTTTTCATTTTATGTTTTCTTTTTTCATACAATCGGTAATTTACTTGCTCCCTAACTATGAAAATTATTCAGTCTTCACTGGTGCCATATGAGCATGTCACTGAAATAAACTATCAGTTTTGACCAATACTTGTTTTATTCTTTCCCATTTTGTATAGGCATTTGTGCTTCCTATTAATCATCCTGCTCCATTGGATTTAAATTAGCACTATGTTAATATGCTTGTTTATGCCCTGGAACTCTCTTTATTTTAGAAAAAATAACTAGGAATGAAGATATATCTATTCAAGTTTTATTTGCTCTCATCTTTTCAGAATTATTTCTTCATCATCTAAAATCCTGTTGCATTGATTGCATATTCTGTGAGTAGACATGATTGGAGATATTGAATCCAGAGGCTACGTATATCCTTTCATTAACCCATACAAGTTACTAAATAAGACTTTCCTTTTGGTTTCTGAATAATTAATTTTTGAAGTTCAATAATTTTAACTAGGAATAAATAAAATAATTTAATACAAAATAAAATAACTAGATATGCCTTGATTATGATGTTTTTGTTTGGATTCTCCTCAAATAGTTGAGAGGTAATGATTATCATCAACAGTAGTAGCAGCAGCAGCATAACCATCATCACTTTCTCCTCCTTCTCCTCTTCTTCCATCTTCATTATCATCTTCATTATCATAATCTTCATCATAATCTTTATTTTTTATTTTTTACAGTTTTTATTGGATATTTTTTTAATTACATTTCAAATGTTATCCCATTTTCTGGTTTCTCCTCTTAAAACACCCTATCCCATCTCTCCTCCCCTGCTCACACACCCACCCACTCCTGCTTCCCTGTCCTGGCATTCCCCTATACTGGGGCATCGAGCCTTCTCAATATCTTCATCTTCATCTTCATCATTGCCAATATCATCTATTATCATGAGTTTGCCCACTTGCATCTAAGGTGTCAGATGTCTCTGTACACCAGACTGAGCAAAGCCTAGGTACCACAAATAAGTTGCACAGGATTCTGTTCCTGCCGGGAATTCCAGGGGTGTTAAAGCTCTTAAAAGAGGAACAAAGAAGTTTGGGCAGCCTCCATAAGGCAGGTGGCTGGAGTACTGGGCCCCTTGAGAGCAATAGTGGTGGTGGTAGCAGGAGTTCTTGTGGCTCTGACAAACTGGATTTGTCAGAGCCACCAGTCACCAGCAATTCAATTAAAGAGATTATTGCTCGTGAAAGTAAAGATAGGGCATTAGTTTAATGCATCTACACTACAAGGAAGAAAACAGAAAGAGGTTCAGTGGCTCAAGTCTGTCTTCTAAGTCTTCAAATGAGACTTAAATAGAGAGGCAAAGGGGTAAGCATAGGTAAACAGTCCTGGTCAAGATTGGGCCCAGCCTGCCATTGACACAATATTGTCTCTGCTCTACCTTCCCTGCTTGGTGAACTAATAAGTTATCAAAGGTGTGTGAAAACTCTTCCTAGCGCAGCCTTTTTATACTCTCAGTATGAGATTCCTGTGGATATTTAAATTCCTTGGGCTATTTTTTTTTATTGAAAAGGGAAATAAAAACACTTTATGATAAAATTAAAGCTTTATATGGAAAATAGTTCAGATAAAATAGAAGAGATACATAGAAAAACATGTAAAAATTGACAATTTTCATGAAAAATTAAAGACTAAAGTGGTAGACATGTAAAACATAGCTAAATTAATTGAAATATAAAATAGAAACATTTTATGATAGAATTGAGGATTTATGTGGGAAATATTTCTGATAAAATTGTAGAAAAATGTAGAAAAACATGTTGGAATTAAAGATTATCATGGAAAATTTTATACAGATATAATAATGGTAGGCATAAAAGTATTCCTAAGTTTATTGAAAGTGGAATTATAAACATTTTCTGATAAACTTGAAGATTTACATGGAAAATATTTCTGATAAAATTGAAGAAATGTGTAGAAAAATATGTTAAAATCAGAGATTATCATGGAAATTATACAGATAAAATGATAGGCAGAAAGATAATTCTAAGTTGATTGAAGGTGGAATTATAAACATTTTCAGATAAAATTAAAGATTTACATGGAACATATTTCTGGTAAAGTTTAAGAAATATATAGACAAACATGTTAAAATTGACTATTTCATGGAAAATTTTACATATAAAATGGTAGATATAAAAACTCTAACTTAATTGAAGGTGGAATTAGAAACATTTGTGATAAGTTCAAAGATTTACATTGAAAACAATTCTGATAAATATATATAGGAAATATGTAGAAAGACATTAAAATTGAAAATTATCATGAAAAATAATGCAGATAAAATGGTAGACATAAAAATTATTAAATTAATTAAAAGGGAAATTACAAACATTTTTTTGATAAAATTGAAGATTTACATGAGAAATATTTCTGTTAGTCTATGTCTTTTTATTGGGGAGTTGAGTCCATTGTCGTTAAGAGATATTAAGGAATAGTGATTGTTGCTTCCTGTTATTTTTGATGTAAATTTTATGTTTCTGTGTTTAACTTCTTTTGGGTTTTTTGGAAGAAGATTACTTTCTTGCTTTTTCTAGGGCGTAGTTTCCCTCCCCCAGTTATCCTTTGTAGGGTTAGATTTGTAGACAGATATTGTGTAAATTTGGTTTTATCATGGAATATCTTGGTTTCTCCATCTATGATGATTGAGAGTTTTTCTGGGTATAGTAGCCTGGGCTGTCATTTGTGTTCTCTTAGGGTCTGTATGAGGTCTGCCAAGGATCTTCTAGCTTTCATTGTTTGGTGAGAAGACTGGTATAATTCTGGCATGTCTGCCTATATAAGTTACTGCTTTTAATATTCTTTCTTTGTTTAGTGCATTTTGTGTTTTGATTATTATGTACTGGGAGGAGTTTCTGTTGTGGTCCAGTCTGTTTGGAGTTGTGAAGGCTTCTTGTATGTTCGTGGGCATCTCTTTCTCTAGGTTAGGGAAGTTTTCTTCTATAATTTTGTTGAAGATATTTACTGGCCCTTTAAGTTGGATATCTTTGCTCTTGTCTATACCTATAATCCTTGGGTTTTGTCTTCTCTTTGTGTCCTGGATTTCCTGGGTGTTTTGGGTTACTAGCTTTATGTATTTTGCATTTTCTTTGACTGTTGAATCAATGTTTTCAGCACCTGAGGTTCTTTCTTCTATCTCTTGTATTCTGTTGTTGATGCTTGCATCTATGACTCCTGAATTCTTTCCAAGGTTTTCTATCTCCAGAGATGTCTCACTTTGTGATTTCTTTATTGTTTCTTCTTCCACTATTAGATCCTGGATGGTTTTACTTAGTTCCTTCACTTGATTGTTTGTGTTTTCCTGTAATTCTTTAAAGGATATTTGTGTTTCTTATTTAAAGGCTCCTGTCTGTTGACCCATGATCGCCTGTATTTCTTTAAGGGATTTTTGTGTTTCCTCTTTATGGGCTTTTACCTGTTGACTGGTGTTCTCCTGTATTTCTTTAAGAGAGTTATGTAAGTCTTTCTTGAAGCCCTCTATTAGCATCATGAGATACAATCTTAAATCTGACTCTTGCTTTTCTGGTGTGTTGGGGTATCTAGGACTTGCTGTGATGGGATAACTGGGTTCTGATGTTGCCATGTAGCCTTGGTTTCTGTTGGTAGGGTTCTTGTGCTTTCCTTTTGCCATATGGTTATCTATGGTACTAGTTTGTATTGTTGTTTCTGGCTGGAGTTTGTTCCTCCTGTGGGCCTGTAAGCCTGTGTCCTTACTCCTCTGATCTCAGAAGTGAAAGCACTGCTGGAAGATCACTTTCTCCTGGCAAGCTATGCACAGAAGGTTGTAGAGTTTCCTGGCTCCCTGGTGCAAATAGTGGAGGAAGACTTCTGTCCCAGCTGCTCCCCTGACCTTAGGCCCTGTGTGCTCCTAGCTGTTCCCCTTCAGAGAGAAAGTGGAGATCTCACCTTTGTGCTCAGAAAAAAGGGCTGCTGGGAGATCACTCTCTCTTGGCCTGCTGTGCATAGAATGCTGTGGAGTTTCCAGGCTCCCTGGTGCAAATGGTGGCAGGAAGACTTCTGTCCCACCTGCTCCACTGATCTTATGCCCTGTGTACTGCTGGTGGACTGTACACAGAAGACTGTGGAGTCTCCTGGCTCCCTGGTACAAATGGTGGTGGGAAGACTTCTGTCCCACCTGCTCCACTGATCTTATGCCCTGTGTGCTGCTGGTGGACTGTACACAGAAGACTGTGGAGTCTCCTGGCTCCCTGGTACAAATGGTGGTGGGAAGACTTCCGTCCCAGCTGCTCCACTGATCTTATACCCTGTGTGCGCCTAGCTGTTGCCCTCTTGAGAGAAGGTGGAGATCCCTTGGGCTATTGTTTACTGTCTTACACTCAAAAACGAGATTCATAACTGCCTTTCTTTGGATATCTTCATTTTCTTTTTGTTTTCTGATCCATTTTTATTAGATATTTGGTTAATTTACATTTTAATCTGTAGATTGCTTTAGATATGATGGCCATTTTTACTATCTTAATCCTGCCAATTCATGAGCATGGGAGATCTTTTCAATCTTCTGAGATCTTCTTCAATTTCTTTCTTCAGATACTTGAAGTTCTTGTCATACAGATCTTTCACTTGCTTGGTTAGAGTCACACCAAGATATTTTATATTGTTTGTGACTATTGTGAAGGGTGTCATTTCTCTTTTTTTCTCAGCCTCTTTATCCTTTGAGTATAGGAAGGCTACTGATTTGTTTGAGTTAATTTTATATCCAACCACTTTGCTGAAGCTGTTTATCAGCTTTAGGAGTTCTCTGGTGGAATTTTTGGTGTCACTTATGTATACTATCATATCATCTAATAGTGATACTTTTACTTCTTCCTTTCAAACTTGAATCCCTTTGACCTCCTTTTGTTTTCTAATTGCTCTGGCTAGGATTTCGAGTACTATATCTAGCAGGTAGGGAGGTAGTGGACAGCCTTGTCTAGTCCCTGATTTCAGTGGGATTGCTTCAAGTTTCTCTCCATTTAGTTTGATGTTGGCTACTAGCTTGCTGTATATTGCTTTTACTATGTTTAATTATGGGTCTTGAATTCATGATCTTTCTAAGTCTTTTATCATGACTTCGGACACACAGACACCCCAAGACTCCCAGGGACTGAACCATCAACTAAGGGGTAAACATGGTTCTAGCGAAAAATGTAGCAGAGGAATGCCTTGTTGGGCATCAGTGGGAGGAGTGGTCTTTGGTCAGGTACAGGCTCAATAGAGGCCCCAAAAGAGGGAAACAGACAGGGGATAGGGGAGAGGTGGGAGTGTGTCTTGTAGAGGGGCATAAACATGGAGGCAGGGGGTGGAAAGAGGGGTTGGGAATCTTTGGGGAGGGACCTTTTGGAAAGGGGAAATAGGGAAAGGTTTTGCCATTGGCAATGTAAATGAATAAAATACTCAATAAAAAATAGAGGTGTTGGATTTTGTCAAATGCTATCTCAGAATCTAATGAAATGATCATGTGGATTTTTTCTTTGAGGTTGTTTATATAGTGGATTGCATTGATGGATGTCCATATGTTGAACCATTCCTGCATCCCTGCAATGAAGCCTACTTGATCATGGTGGATGATCATTTTGACGTGTTCTTGGATTCAGTTGGCAAGAATTTTGTTGAGTATTTTTGCATAGATATTTATAAGTGAAATTGGTCTAAAGTTTCCTTTCTTTGTTGAGTCTTTGTGTGGTTTAGGTATCAGAGTAATTGTGGCCTCATAAAAGGAGTTGGATAGAAGCCACATCAGAACTCTGCCTCCCGCCAGTCAGTTACGAGGGCTCCATATTGGTTCTCGGTCGCCAGAGAAATCAGACTGAGGTACGCAAATATAACCCGAGACCAACATCGCGGGGGTCTAAGCTCGACGGGCGTTGGCCTGCACCCAGGCCCTGGGCTGATCGGGGGTCCACCGGGGTGCAAACCCGGCCAGGAGGTTTTTTTTCCTCCCGGGCCGGTGTGCGCACCACCACCATTTTGCCTAAGGGAAGCCAGGGAGACCTAACAGGCAAAACCAAACCGGCTAACAGGCATAGCCCGAGGCGGACATAGCAGGGCTCTCAGACGGTCAGGCCCTGGACTGCCCCCAGGTCCTGGGCTGCTCGGCGGGCCATCTGTGTGCCAACCCAGCCAGGAGCTTGTTTGCCTGGGCCGGCGCGCACTGCCGCCATTTTGCCTACGGGAAGCCAGAGAGACCTAGCAGGCAAAACCAAACCAGCTAACAGGCATAGCCTAAGGCGGACATAGCAGGGGTCTCAGACGGTCAGGCCCTGGACTGCCCCCAGGCCCAGGACTGCTCGGTGGGCCATCTGTGTGCTGACCCAGCCAGGAGGTTGTTTATCGGGGCCGTTTGCGTACCACCGCCATTTTGCCTACGGGAAGCCAGAGAGACCTAGCAGGCAAAACCAAACCGGCTAACAGGCATAGCCCGAGGCGGACATAGCAGGGGTCTCAGACGGTCAGGCCCTGGACTGCCCCCAGGTCCTGGGCTGCTCGGTGGGCCATCTGTGTGCCGACCCAGCCAGGAGCTTGTTTGCCTGGGCCAGCGCGCACTGCCGCCATTTTGCCTACGGGAAGCCAGAGAGACCTAGCAGGCAAAACCAAACCAGCTAACAGGCATAGCCCAAGGCGGACATAGCAGGGGTCTCAGACGGTCAGGCCCTGGACTGCCCCCAGGCCCTGGGCTGCTCGGTGGGCCATCTGTGTGCCGACCCGGCCAGGAGGTTGTTAGCCCAGCAGACTCTCCCAGCACTCTCAGGGAACTCGCGCACGTCACCATCCTAGCCACCTGACACACCCAATTAACACCCACAGCTGAGGGGAACTTTGCACCGACATTGGCCTGCCAGGCTTTTGCCTAGACTCAGGGCCTGAGCAGCTAGGCTAGCCTTGGGTGCACCAACCCGGTTGGGAGTTCTGCTGCCCAGATCAGCCTGGGTGGCAGCACCACATCTCCAAGTCCTGCAAGTGGCTAGCTGGGTTTCTGGGCGGCCAGCTGGGAGAAGTCAGTGTGCTCCAGTGAATCCAGCGGGCCCCAGCGGGAGCCTTCGGGTGCCTGCTTTGGGATCTGAACAGCCTGGGCAGCAGCACCCTGTCTACAAGCAGTGCAGGAGGTAAGCTGTGCACCAGAGGCCAACTGGGAAGGGGCAGCTTGCACTGGTGAGTCCAGCACTGACAAGACAAACTAACACCAGTGAGAACTAGATGGCAAAAGGCAAACGCAGGAACGTCACTAACAGAAATCAAGGCAATATGGCAACATCTGAACCCAATTCTCCTCTACCAACATGTCCTGGATACCCCATCACACCAGTAAAACAAGATTTGGATTTAAAATCACTGGTCATGATGCTGGTACAGGAACACATGAAGGACATACTTAAAGAAATTCAGGAGAAAATGGATCAAAAGTTAGAAGCCCTTGCAAGGGAAACACAAAAATCATTGAAAGAAATCCAGGAGAATACAAAAGCCAACAAGGAGGAAATTCAAAAAACACTTAAAGAAATACAGGAGAACTTTGGTCAACAGGCTGAGGTCATAAAAGACGAAACACAAAAATCTCTTAAAGAAATACAGGAGGACTTTGGTCAACAGGCTGAGCTCATGAAAGAGGAAACACAAAAATCTCTTAAAGAATTACAGGAAAACACAAACATGCAAGTGAAGGAGCTAAGCAAAACCATCCAGGATCTAAAATCAGAAGTAGAAACAACTAAGAAAACTCAAAGGGAGACAACTTTGGAGATAGAAAGCCTTGGGAAGAAATCAGGGGACAGAGATGCAAATATCAACAACAGAATACAAGAGATAGAAGAAAGAATCTCAGATGCTGAAGATTCCATAGAAACCATGGACTCAACAGTTAAAGAAAATGCAAAATGCAAAAAGCTTGTAACCCAAAATATCCGGGAAATCCAGGACACTTACCTGGTATCTGTCTAGAAAATTGTCCATTTCACCTAGATTTTCCACTTTTGTTGAGTATAGGCTTTTGTAGGATCTGATGTAGTAGGATTTTGGATTTCCTCAGTATCTGTTATTATGTCTCCCTTTTAATTTCTGATTTTGTTGATTTCGATACTGTGTCTGGGCCCTCTGGTTGGTTTGGCTAAGGGTTTATCTATCTTGTTGTTTTTCAAAGAGCCAGATCCTGGTTTGTTTGATTCTTTGTGTAGTTCTTTTTGTTCCTACTTGGTTTATTTCAGCCATAATTTTGATTATTTCCTGTGGTCTACTCCACTGTGTGTATTTGCTTCTTTTTGTTCTAGAGCATTCAGTGGTGCTGTTAGACTGTTAGTGTATGCTCTTTCCAGTTTCTTTTTGGAGGTACTCAGAGCTATGAGTTTTCTTCTTAGCACTGATTTCATTGTGCCCCATAAGTTTGGGTATGTTGTGCCTTCATTTTCATTAAATTCTAAAACGTCTTTAATTTCTTTCTTTATTTCTTCCTTGACCAAGTTATCGTTGTTGTTCCATTTCCATGTATATGTGACCTTTCTGTTGTTTTGGTTCTTATCACCAGCCTTAGTCTGTGGTGATCTGATAGGGTGCATGGAATTATGTCAGTCTTCTTATGTCTGCTGAGGTCTGTTTTGTGACTGAGAATATGGTCCAATTTGGAGAAGGTACAGTGAGGTGCTGAGAAGAAGGTATATTCTTTTGTTTTAGGATAAATTGTTCTATAGATATCTGTTAAGTCCATTCATTTTATAACTTCTGATAGTTTCACTGTTTCTCTGTTTAGTTTGTGTTCCCCTAATCTGTCCATTTATGAGAGTGGGGTGTTGAAGTCTCCTACTATTATTGTGTGAGGTACAATGTGCTCTTTGAGCTTTAGTAAAGTTTCTTTTATGAATGTTGGTGCCCTCGTATTTGGAGAATATACGTTCAGAATTGAGAGTTCAGCTTGATAGTTTTTCCTTTGATGAGTATGTAGTGTCCTTCCTTATCTTTTTTGATTACCTCATGTTGAAAATTGATTTTATTCGATATTAGGATGACTACACCAGCTTGGTTTTTGGGACAATTTGCTTGAAAAATTGTTTTCCAGCCTTTTAATCTGAGGTAGTGTCTGTCTTTGTGCTTGAGGTGGGTTTCCTTTATGCAGCAAAATGTTGGTCCGGCTTATGTATTCAGTCTATAAAAATTTGAAACACTTCACAAATTTGTGGGTCATCTTTGGGCAGGGGCCATGATAAGCTTCTCTGTATTGTTCCAACTTTAGTGTATGTGCTGCTTAAGTGATCAAGATATCTTCATTTCTACAAGGCTGGTGGCATTTTCTACAAAGTAATAGAGACTGAGGTCATAGATAAGGCTTAAAGTTAACAATCTGATGTATAATATTGCTATCAACTCCTATATCCTTGTTTTACCAAGGGTATGTTAGATCTTTACTATTTAAGAAACTTTAAAAATCTCAATATCCAGGACCACAAACAAGGATATAGATGCATTATCTACTAGAGCGCTGCATTGTGTATCACCAGAGGAACACTCAAAGCACATTTCTTCAGTGTCTGGGCTTCCCCCAAAGAAACACTGATTCAAAGGAGGCATGAGTCTTCATCCTTTAACTGTTTGACAGTCATTTAAGAGAGCTGGTATCAAACATGTGGTCATATACCATAGCTTTCTCACAATGGTCCAGAGGAATCAGAATCAAAACATTTCCTTGAGTAATGAAGTTTGTTACATTCAAAAATTAGCATTGGTGGTCACAAGAGCTAACCCTCAAGTTCTTTATGATCCAGGATAAAAAATTTATCTCTTTGGCTACAATTATCTCACCTAAGATTTCATGATAGTTTTAATTGGTCTTAGAAGATTTTCTTCAGAAAATTACATTTTGAGTAGTTGTATTGTTCAGCTGTGACATAATTTTGTGT
This sequence comes from Apodemus sylvaticus, assembly GCF_947179515.1. Lineage (NCBI taxonomy): Eukaryota > Metazoa > Chordata > Mammalia > Rodentia > Muridae > Apodemus > Apodemus sylvaticus. The sequence continues at coordinate 57,088,989 of NC_067475.1, forward strand.
GGTCCTATCAAAGCAGAACCAAACAAGTAGATGATTGACATTCATTCATTCATTCATTCATTCATTCATTCATTCATTATTTATTTATTTATTTATTTATTCATGGCAGGTAGAGTAAATTGAAAATAGTGAAGACTGTCAGAAATTGTTAGTATGATACATAGCTGAGTTAAAGGGAGACAAAGGATAGGGAATATTAAATGATTAAACCTTCCCTTGTAGCAACTAACATAGATTGCCTACTGAATCAAAATAACTTCTGGATGAACTCCTTCTGAGGCAGCATTTTAGAAAAAAAATTATTGGTTATTTTATTTATTTGTATTTCAAATATTGTCTCCCTTCCTGGTGTCTCCTCCATAAACCCTCATCCCATTCTCCTTCCCATTCACCCCTATGAGTGTGCTTCTTCATCCACCCACCCACTCCCACCTCACTGCCGTAGAATCCCACTACTCTGGGACATCAATAGGGCTGCCCTTCTTGATGATGTCAGATAAATCCAACTTCTGCTACATAAGTAGCTGGACCCATGGGTCCTTTCGAGTATACTCTTTGTCTGGTGGTTTAGTCCCTGGGAGCTCTGGGTGGTCCAATTAGTTGATATTTTTTGTTCTTTTTATGGGGTTGCAATCCATTTCAGTTCATTTAGTCCTTCCCCTAGCTCTTCTATTGGGGTCCCTGGGGTCAATCTGACGGTTGACTGTGATTATCTGCAACTGTATTGTCATGAGCTATCAGAGACTCTCAGGGACAGTCAGGTCCTTACAAGGAAACACTAGCTAAAAAAGTCAAAGTTTAGAAAGCAGAGATATCTTTGAAAGGAGATATTTTATCTATAGATTCAATATATCACTGGGATCAGGGTTTCCAAATTCAATGGAAAGTACTTCATTAAGTGTAAAACTACCTAAAACTGATGGTCCTAATCAGCATAAACCCACAAATATTTTGACTTATTTATTTGTGCAAATCTAGTGCTGCAATTCTAGATGTTTGTATTGTTCTGTACCACAGGAGTGAGCCTCTGACAATTTTTCTTCAAGTACTGACTTATCCTTTAAACACAAGATGGCAATGTATCATGCATTTTAGCAGACTTTTATGCTGGAGGCGTCTAATTTGGTTCTTGTATCCTGGATTTGCTGCTCAATTGCTGATAGACTTACGTTTTTTGTTGTTGTTGTTGTTGTTGTTTGTTTGTTTGTTTTGTTTGTTTGTTTTTTTGCTAAAATAAACAGTTCAGTAGAGCTTGAGAATTCTGTGTTATTTTCTTATTCACTCTGCTTCCACTTTCCATTCTGTAAGAATTTTGTTTTATGACCAGCCTTGTAAGCAATATAAATACACACACCCTGTTCTTTCATTAAGATGTCAGGTTTTGCACAACAAGATTACTTCCCCAGAAGGTTGATTCTTGTGTTGACTTGTTAATGGGTTGAGGTTGGAATTGGGAGTTTCTTTATCCAATTGCTTTCTATTTTCCTTAACTGGAAAAGACTTCAATTTTGTTATAACAGAGGCAATATCTTTGCTGATGGTTTTGATTATGTGAACTTACCCTCATCTTCCAAATCTGTTTATGTAAAATCTGCAGTACATAGTATGTGGTATTTGGTGATACTATTTTTACAACTGAGTCATTTCATGTAAGAATTTCTATTGTGTCTTGCCAGGTCTTGTGAACAGGAACCAAACACTGATTGTGTAATTATTATTGAATAAATAGAAATTCCTTAATTTATAAATGTAATAAGTTAAAAACCTGCATAAAATGTCAATAACTGATAAAATGACAACATCTCCTGATGGCATTTGTCCATCCACAAATTGAGTTCTGAGTGCAATCACAGTGAATCACTGTAAGCAGTGCAGATTATATGTTCTAGAGTATCTAAATGAATTGAAAAGAATGACAGATTATGTAAATATAAAGAGGAGATTTGATATAGTCTTTCAAAAATTGTTAAGGTTGGTGTAGAAAATGAAAACAGAAGAACAGTATAAGAGTTTGAACAGAAGGAGGCAAAATGTATGAGGGCAGAAAATGGGTAATTTTAAAGTAGAAATATGAGGTATGGATAGATTTCAGATAGAAATATGATACTGGATCATTTTGAAAAGAGCAGTTAAGAATTGATTTTACACAGAATTCTAGAAATGGTTGAGTACCAATTATATCTAAGAAAAGAGATACTTCTGCTTCACCCTTATATTTACATTTTTATTAAGTTATTTACATTCCAAAACTTGCCCCCTTTCTAGTTCACCTTCCCTGAATTCTTCATTCTATCTTCCTCCTCCCCAGCCTCTGAGAGGGTGTCTCTCCACCTGCCCACCCCTCCATCTCATCCTAACCAGTATCCTTATTCCCTGGGGCATCAAGTTTCTCCAGGATTAAGTGTATCCTCTCCCACTAAGACCATACCAGACAGTCCTCTGCTACACATGTTCCCAGGGCCATGAACCACCCTATGTATGTTCCTTGGTTTCTGGATTAGACTCTGGGAGCTCTGAAAGGTCCAGGTTAGCTGACCCTATTGTTATTCCTACGGGGTTGCAAGCCCCTTCAGCTCTTCCTTCCTTCCTTCCTTTGACTCTTCCATATCAGTTCCTGACGTCAATCCAGTGGTTGGCTGTAAGTGTCTGCATTTGTCAAAGTCAGTTATTGGCAGAGCTTCTCAGAGGACAGCACTGCCAGGCTCCTGTCTGCAAGCACAATATAGCCTCAGTGATAGTGTCAGGATTTGTTGTGTGCACGTGGGATGGGTACCAAGTTGGGTCAGTCACTGGGTGGCATTTCCAGCAGGCTCTGCTCCATTTTTGTCTCTGTATTTTATTAGGAACAATTATGGGTCAAAAATTTTGAAGATGGGTGGGTGGCACCCTGCCATAACTGGGGGCCATGTCTGTTTACTGGAGGTGGTCTCTTCATGATCCATCTCTCCTCTGTTGGGATATTTCTGCTAATGTCATTCCCCCTGAGTCCTGTCAGCTCCTCACATCCCAGGTCTCTGAGACTTTGTAGAGGCTCCTCCTGCCTCCTCACCCCACACTGATGCATATTTTCATTTATTCTGCTTGCCCTGTGTGTTTCTCTTCTGTCTTCCTCCATACCTGATACTACCTTTCCTCTCCTTCCCCTCTCCCAGCCAGGTTCCTCTCCCCTATACCTCCCATGATTATTTTGTTCCCCTTTCTAAGTGGGTTTGTGGTATCCACACTTGAGCATTCCTTCCTACTGTCTATGAGTTGTATCATAGATATTCTGAACTTTTTAGCAAATATCCACTAGTATTAGAGTCAGGTTTCTCTAGAGTCACAGAACTTATGGGTAGTCTCTATATATTAAGGGAATTTGTTGATTACTTACAGTCTGTAGTCCAACTTCCAACAATGGTCAGCAGCAGCTGTGAATAGAAGTCTGAGGATCTAGTAGTTGCTCAGTCCTGCAAGGCAAGCAGCAAAGAGAGACTAAATCTTCCTTCTTCCAATGTCCTTAGGTAGGACTCCAGCAGAAGGTGTGGCTCTGAATAAAGGTGCGTGTTGCCATGCCTGGATCTGGGACTTGCTTTGTACCAGATGACCTTGAACTCAGAGATCTCCTGGTATTAATCCGGGCTTCATAGACATTATGCTTCAAGATCTCCAAGTCAAGATCCAGGTCAGAAACTTGCATCTCCCATCTTCCAGATTAGGATTACAGGTGAGCCTTCCAATTCTGGATTGTAGGTCATTCCAGATATAGTCAAGTTGACAACCAGGAATAGCCACTAAACTACTTATCAGTTAGTACATGTATGTCCTTTGGGGTGTGTGTTACCTTACTCAGGATATTTTCTAGTTCCATCCATTTTCCTGAAAAAACTGATGTCCTCATTTTAATAGCTGAATCATATTGCATTGTGTAAATGAAACACATTCTCTGTCTCCATTCTTTGGTTGAGCAATATCTGAGTTGTTTCCAACTTCTAGGTGTTTTTGGTGACAGGAAATCTGTCATTGCCCAGATGCCAGACAACATTATGAAACAGGATAGTTTCAGAGGGTATTCTAGGGAACATTTGGTGACACATATATAAAATGCTCATAATTATAATCATAATTTAATACCATTCTAAAGTTAGAGTGTGTACAAGATGTTTAGGCAGAAGCCTGTAAGGAGAGAAAGTTCTTTATGCACTCATTAAAAATCATATGTGAAAATTTTTGGTGTAATTTATCCCTTCCTACTTTCCCTTTTGTATCCTGCCCTTCCTTCTCAAATCACAATTTATCTCTTTGACTTTCAAATTTTTCATAAAACATCTTATACTACTGTATTCTATCTCTGCTTCCTTGAAATTCCCTCATGGTCATTTTATCATTATCCATCATTATAAAACACAAGTCAAAGTCCAAAATCCCTCAGAGTTTCAATAACATCTCTTATCTGTGAGTCCCGTTAAAATCAAAATCATTTAATGGTACAGGGTAAATCTTCTCATTCTGGAAGGAAACCATTGGAGCATAACAAGAAAATATTAGGCCAAAGCAAAATCAATACCTAGGAAGAAAGTTTACAAATCTTGAAAATTTGCTATCTGCTGAGTATGACCTTATAGTGACCAGTCCCACAATGCTGTGGTTTGAATGTGAAAATGTTCTCTAAAAGCTGCTATATTTGAACACTTGTTCTTCAGCTGGTGGTGTTCTTTTGTGGATTCTGGAAACTTTAGGTGGTAGAGCCTCAGTGGAAGATATTTGCCACTGTATCAAGCTTTTAATTTTATAATATGGCTGTACTTTATGTCCACTCTACCTCCTGACAGAATTCAAGGTGATAAGCTGCCTCAAGCTCCTGGTACCAATTCTTCTCTACCATAATGGATCTTATCTCTCCCAAAATCATGAACCAAAATAAAAACTCTTTTCTTGAATCGCTCCTTTTCAGGTATTTGGTTACAACAAAGAAGAGATTACCTGCAGTACCTGTTTTTACGTTTGTGCCCATTTCAACTTTGTGGGCTTCACAGCTTGTTTTATGTTCAGTGCTGGGATCTAAGACAGGCCTCCAAATTCTTGGTTCATTCTTCCTTTTACTTTATGATACTATTACTCCTTGTAACTTTGGGACAAGAAAATTATACTTCAGATGACTTACACTTGGCATTACATTACCCCTTTTTATTGTCAGGGCATCTAAGTCTATTATATATTGAAATGTGGCTGCTGTCAATGAATATACTTGTCAATTATCATGAATTTTATTATGCTTTGAAAAGTTTCAGTGATTGATAAATAATTGAAAATGGACCATCTATTTTGGGTGTAAAATAACACCTGTGGTCATGGCTAAGTTATCAGAGGGACTGGAATAGCCAGGTATGCTGGTGCAGAGAATGATACACAAAGAAAGCTGTCATTCCCCAGAGTGGTGTCGAAGTTACTTAGTATGAGGTTACAAGATTAAGAGTATGCTTAAAGTGATTAGAGATAAAACATCTTTTGATTATAACTGAATAGAAGTAGTTAAAAATTATAGATTAGCAGAATATGTACCTATCATTTAAAAGTGGCTAGACTCACAATCAATATGAAAATTTCAGTTTCAGGTGGGACAGAGTTCATGGCATCCCCTTGTATAGTAAGCCACTGATAACTTCAAATACATCATCAATTTCAACTTTTGGTGTTGGTCACTAGAGAATGTTTTGGGCATTTTATCTGAAGGAATTTCTCCGCAGTACAGAGAACAGACAGAAAGGTGGGAAGAGGAAAGGGAAAGCTCTCATCCAATTATTTTTGAACTAAAGTTTGAAGTCTATCTGAGGTCACAGGTGTAGGAAGAATTAGCTGAAATGTGACTCAGAAGGCTACTCCACTGTGAGGAGAACAAGGAATAAACATCTATCTGGTTTAAGTGTGGGGTTGTGCTGTCCTTGAGGTTTAGGAATTGATTTTATCTTGGACAAATGAATCTAAAACTATGAACTAAGAATTTAGCAGCAGTGATAGTGATAGGGAGGTGATAGGACAGGAAGCTAAGTATTTAGCAGTTAGTGTTACAAGAATTATTTCTAGCCTCAAGGCCTATGTACTGACATAAAAATAGTATATAGTCAGCAACATTTGACATTAGGGGCACACACATTTCTTTTGTCTTTTTTGTGTTTTTCTCTTTCTCTTTCTTTTCTTTCTTCCTTCCTCCCTCCCTCCCCCTCTCTCTTTTTTCTTTCCTTCCTTGCTTCCTTCTCTCTCTTCCCCTCTCTCTTTCTTTCCTTTTTTCCTTCCTCTCTTCTTTCCTTCCCTCCCTCCTTCCTTCTTTCCTTTATTTTGGAGACAAGGTGATATTGTAGTTCAAGGTATTCTGGAACTCACTATTAGTCCATACTCACCTCAAATTCATAACAATCCTCCTGCTTCAGCCTCCCATTACTAAGATTGTAGGTATGAGCTACTGACTAGTTGATCCTTAAGAATCATTGCTTAAAGCTATCACTTTGTCTTCCTCTATTTCATGAATGTTCCTCAATTCCTTATCATAATCCCTCATCTTTCTACCATTTAAGCATGAGAGGGCTCCTGGCTCAGGCTAGACCATCATTTTGTTTTCATTCTGGCTTGGCTTATTCACAAAGTAATCCCTATATAGGTTTAAACATAATCATTATTCTTAGAACCCTTTAATTTTTAATTTCTAACCCATACTCTTTTCATTTTCAAAATTGTATATCAAAGTGCTAGTAAGTATCTCAATTTGACATCTCAGGCTACAGTCTGAATTCTTCCCTGCAACCCTTGGCCCTCTGTATCCACTTTCTCAGTAGTGTAACTACCATTATTTGAAATCCTAAATATCCCACATCTTGGCCATTTCATATAACAAAAGTGGATAGAATGTTAAGAAAGTTGCCTCTGAGTAAAGACAGCAGGAATGATTTAGGCATTGACTGTATAAATAACATATGAATAATTTCAGGAACAAACAATATTCAAACAGAGCTAATATTTTACAAAGAATTTAGCTGTTTACCTGCCAATAGAAACTTGCTTTGATGCCAGGTATGAAAATTCTGTGAAATAAAACCCCATTGCCTTATCTTAACAGGATTTTATGACCTTGGAATATGGGGAAAAGGGTGTTAAGTAAGTGAGTGCTTTGTGTAATTGTGGGCTGCACTTCCTGCTAGGAGGAATAGCATTAAAAGCAGTGTCCATAATAGAGAACTGCTGATCTACAAATCAGCCATATATACTTTGTAGTAAGCAATTTCTATGTGAAAATCTTGTGATTGATTACTAGGGGCAAAAAATGTTATATAAAACCAGTGAAGTCCCTGCTGAATCAGTACTGAAGGAGACCGTATCTAAGCTCATTTTCATCTTGGGTGAGTGTGTAATCAGATATACAATTTCTTCTTACATGATTTATTATTTTTTTTGTAATGATTCTTGTATGTATATGATGGCTGGGGTGAGCACTTGCTATGGGGTAGCTGATTTGGGAACTTTCCTTGGGAGGACAATTTTTTCCCAGTCTTAGCTTTCATAGTTAACTGAAATTTATTGCATAGGGGTGAGACCAGGTGAAACTTTCCCCTTTTGTGTTAGCATTTATTGGTGTCCTTGTACAGGAAGCTATGTTGATGAGACTTAGTGTAGCTTATTTGACATTTTTTAGGTGAGGAAATCTCACAGCAATCTCCCTGTTCCCCTGGCTCTTAATCTTTCTGCCACATTTTTTACTATTACCCTTGCCTCATGGGTTCAGAAGTTATAGATGTAGCAGTCGGGGCTGGGCACTACATGGTTACTTGTTTGCTGCAGTTTGATCATTTTCTTTAATGATCTCAACCTGTTCCAAACTCAAAAGTCCTGCAAGACTATTTCTTTAATGGGCAAGAACCAAACCTACCAAGTCTGAGTAGTAGGACAAGAATTTAGAATGTATTTAGGATTTATGCTAGTTTAAAAAGGTAGAACCTGGAGGTTCTCTTCCAAGATCTAGAACTTCACAAGTTCTGGGTAGTTGTCTATGTTTCCAGGCATTATTTTCATCTGTTTAGTGTATCATGTTTCTTTGTTCCTTGGTGTTATGTTTATTTATTTGGTTATGTCTTTTTTGTTAGAAGATTGACATATAGCTTTAAGCTGTCTGTATGAAGGAAATAATGTATGTCCCTATCAGAGAGTGTGAGATACTGAGAGTACAGTGTACTGTAGAATAGCTTTCTCTGAAATGAAGATCAGCAAGCAGTACATGAGTCAGAGCTATGGAAGCAGTTACTTAGAATTATTCTTTAATTATCCCACATAGTTTTCCTAAGTCAGTGATGGAATAATAAAGTGTTATTCTTATAAGTACAATCATTCATACAGAATAATTATATATATTATATAATTCCAAAAAGTATTAGCTGTATTAAATCTACATAGTTTTAAACTCACTGACCTTCAGAATACTTTTCGAAACATAACACCAAACTTAATTTGTGAAACAATCAGAGAAATAGTAGTTTGGTCAGTTTGAGGGTGGTTCAAGCCTTTAGTTCTAGGACTCAAGATGTTGAGGTGGAAGGAACTCCAGGCCCTGGCCATCCTAAGTTCCAGCGAGACTCTGTCAAAGGAAAACATTCTGTGTTTAAGCTGAGAAAAATCATCTTGAGTTTTACTTCATTATTCATCTGGCATCATTACAAAAGGCTTTTCAACGTTCTTCTTAATGAACATCCCAGTGCTCTAGGAGAAACCAACTTTTCTCGTTTAAATGATGCTTTGCATGTTATAAGGCTAAACCCATACAATCTGTGGGATTTTCAAATGTGGTCAGTTTGTCTTCTATAGCCTTTATATTCAATAATAAGTACTACAAGAAAAGTAAAAAACAGGGTTATGGATGGTTCTGAGTAATGAAATAATAGGTTTAAGAGTATTACCATGGATGTAACAATCTATGATAAGTAAGATGGCTTCTGAGTTAGATCCTAGAGAACAGCAGGTAAATATATGTTCTGTTTCTAGGTCTCAACCTCCTACTGAATGCTCAACTGGGTAAGTCATTGACTACCTGTTTTATTATTAGCAAAGCCTCAGATCTCCATAAATTATCCATAATCTACTATTATGCTTAACATAGATTATTATTAATTATTAATTATAATATATTCTAATATTTATTTTTGGAAAAACCCTTACTAGGAGGTAATTTATACTAGGAAATGAGATAGGTTTACTTTGTGGAGAGCTGACTGTTTTAGTTCTGTTCTCACTGCTACCAGTATAGCATGACCACTGGAGAGCTATAAACTAATGACTACCTAGCTCCGCATGACAACTGGACCCCTGTTTTGTCTTCTAAGTAAACAAAACTCCCCCCAGTGCATTTTCCAAAACTGAAAGTAAGGTACTTTAAGTCAGTTACTATTTTCAAGATGGTCTTATCTGTGAGAGCTCACATCAATCATTTCTAACCAGAGATTAGGCATCTAATCTGTGTTTAGGACAGATTTCCTGTACTCTGAATTATAGGAAAAGAAGGAACCAGGGCCAAACCATGAGCACATGCCATTATCTCCAACAAATGGCTGTCATCCTTAACCCTCACCTCTCACAGGCTCTGCCTACCAGCTGATGTGTTACTTCAACAACTGGCCTCAATATCAGCCAGATATTGGAGGTATGAAGCTTGATGACTTTGACCCTTGCCTGTGTACTCACCTAATCTATTCTTTCACTGGGATTTGGGAAAACAACATCACCATGACCAAAAGGAAAGATTTGGATGACTACAAAGATTTTAATGACTTAAAAAATAGGTAAGAATTGTAACTTGTTTATTTTGAACTTTTGGACTAGCATCCACTTATTAGTGAATGCATACCATGTGTGTTCTTTTGTGACTGGGTTACATCACTCAGGATGACACTTTCTAGTTCCATCCATTTGCCTAAGAATTTCATGAATTCATTGTTTTTAATAGCTGAATAGTACTCCATTGTGTATATATACCACAGGTTCTGTATCCATTCCTCTGTTGAGGGACATCTGGGTTCTTTCCAGCTTCTGGCTAATATAAATAAGACAGGAGCAATAAGGGAGGCAATGTGTGGAGCAGAGACTGAAGTAAAGGCCACCCAGAGACTGCCCTACCTGGGAATTCATCCTATAAACAGTCACCAAAAACCGACACTACGGCAAGAAGCATGTACCAAAAGGAGCATGCCATGGCTGTCTCCAGAGGGACCCTGCCAGAGCCCTACAAATGCAGAGGCAGAAACTAGCAACCAACTATTGGACTGGGCTTGGGGTCCCCAACTGAGGATCTGGAGGGTAGTCCGGAGGAGCTGAAGGGGTTTGCAGCCCCATGGGAAGAACAATTACTTCAGACACCCAGACACCCCAAGACTCCCAGGGACTGAACCATCAACCAAGGGGTACACATAGTTCCAGCAAAAAAAATGTGGCAGAGGAATGCCTTGTTGGGCATCAGTGGGAGGAGTGGTCTTTGGTCAGGTAAAGGCTCAATAGAGGCCCCAACAAAGGGAAATGGACCGAGGGGTGGGGATGAGGGGAGGTAGGAGTATGTGGGGTAGAGGAGCATATACATGGAGGCAGGGGTTGGGAGGAGGGGTTGGGAATCTTTGGGGAGGGGGGCTTCTGGGAGGGGGGAATTTGGAAAGGTTTTACCATTGGCAATGTAAATGAAGAAGATACTCAATAAAAAATAGGTAAGAGAAAGAGAAGATATGTAATATGGTATCTTTGGGTCAATAGTTACATGTCAATGGTTCTTTCTTTCTTTCCTTTCTTTCTTTATTTTTATTTCATTTTTTTTGTTTTCCATGCTTTCCAAAATGCCTATTCCATTTTATATTCTTTTTTTTAATTGAATATAATCTTCACTTACATTTCAAATGCTAAAACCTTTCCCAGTTTTCCATAATACAGGATTGATAGATTTGTTGTAGTGGCCCAGTTGCAAGTTGATCCCTTTTATTTTCAACAAATGTCATATATTTTTGACAAAAATATGTTTTGAAATATTTATGCATTTTAAAATTGTTGTTTAGTAAACTGATATATGCATTGTCTCGACCACATCTATAAAAATTGTTACATGTATTTATGGTGTGCGTAGATGTATATAAATGTTCATATGCATGCCACGAGATGTATGTTGAAATGAGAGAACAACTTTCAGGCGTTCGCTCTCTCTTTTCACCATGTGGGTACTGGGAATTGAACTGAAGTGATCAGGCTTGATGGCAAGTATATTTAACAACTGAGAAATCTTGCTTGTCTTTGAACACTTCTATTTTCAGTAATTTAATCTACTCTTTGCAGTTCCTAAATGTTTATTATTATAAATTATAAGCACCATGCGGCAAAAATGTGATACCTTGGCATTATTTTTCCTGTATCAGGGAAAATTTGAAATTCTTGTATGTATTCCTAACCCTCTTTCCCCTGACTGGGCCATGATAATCACAAGTCTGGTTTATACTTCAGTTCAAATACTCAAGAGTCCATTCATGCAGTGTGTCTTTCTGGGTCTCTCCTATTTTTCTTAGTAACAAGCACTCGATGTTAACACATGCTGTGATAAATGACAAATTTCATTCTATTGTTGATGTTAACACATCCTGTGATAAATGACAAATTTCATTCGATTGTTGAATTTTAATGCTTATAATTAGTACATCATTTTGTCTACTCATTCATATCTTGCATATTGTGAATTATACACTGTCAGTGCCATCTCTTCAACACATAGAATTCATATCTTTTGGAAAGGAATTAAATGACATACATTTGTAACTTTTCAAGGACTATTTATATAAGTTTATGTATTGGCTGCATTAAAGCCAGTATACACTTCTGTACAAATAGCTTTAAGTGACTTTTTTACTGAAAAGGGAAGTAAAAACACTTTATGATAAAATTAAAGATTTACATGGAAAATAGTTCAGATAAAATAAAAGAAATACATAGAAAAACACGTTAAAATTGACAATTTTCATGGAAAATTAAAGAGTAAAGTGGTACACATAAAAATATGCTAAATTAATTGATCTATGAAATAGAAATATTTTATGATAGAATTGAGGATTTACATGGGAAATATTTCTGATAAAATTGTAGTAAAATGTAGAAAAACATGCTAGAATTGAAGATTATCATGGAAAATTTTATACAGATATAATAATGGTAGGCATAAAAGTATTCCTAAGTTAATTGAAAGTGGAATTATAAACTTTTTCTGATAAACTTGAAGATTTACATGGAAAATATTTCTGATAAAATTGAAGAAATATGTAGAAAAACATGTTAAAATTAGAGATTATCATGGAAATTATAGAGATAAAATGATAGGCATAAAGATAATTCTAAGTTGATTGAAGGTGGAATTATAAACATTTTCAGATAAAATTGAAGATTTACATGGAAAATATTTCTGGTAAAATTCAAGAAATATATAGACAAGCACATTAAAATTATTTCATGGAAAGTTTTACATATAAACTGGTAGATATAAAAACTCTTTCTAAATTAACTGAAGGTGGAAATAGAAACATTTGTGATAAAATCAAAGATTTACATTATATTATAATTTTCAAAGTAAAAATATAGCTTATAAAAATGTGTACTTTAGTTTGCCCAAGTTACTTTGATGTTATTTAAGATTATGGCAACACAAAAACTGTAATAACATTTTATTAATCAAAAAATTGTTCAAAATTTTATGGTATAATATCAAGACAAGATTAAATCATAAGAATAGACTCAATCCCACAAACAGTTCAATTTTAAATAGGAGGACCATTGGAATTTGAAATTTCTCTTTTCTTTTGCTTTAAAGAAACAACAAGCTGAAAACACTCCTGTCTATTGGCTGCTGGAACTTTGGAACTGGGTCGTAAGTCCTCTCCAGAGAGATTTTTCATTTACATTCCATTGAAGACAATCTAGAGTAGCACAATTTCTGTCTCCTTATCCTACACAGTTTTATATAGAGTATTAAGAGTGTCCACTAAGTTAATATGTTAACTAAATAAGTATCTATAGTGAAACTTCAATACAGACTAAAAGACACTGGAAAGACTAATGTGTACTTCATATTTTTAAATGTTTGGATTAATATTCTGGCACTCCATCCCAAGATTTATTTACCTATTTCATAACAGACATTCTTCTTAAAGTATAAGCCAGAGGAAAGCCTGGTATACTTTTGATCATTGTTTCCAAAAGAAGAGAAAGAGAACAGATATGTATAAGCAGTGAGACTTCTTTGAGACCACATAAATTTGGGAACTATTTGAAAACCAAACACACTGATATGTTAGCTGAATTAAAAATAAATACAGCTGCATTTAATACACAGAACATTAGAATCAGCAATAAAAAAATAAATGGAAAGTCAGCCAAAAGCAGCAATTGTACATGGATTCCCTGAAACTCAGAGACTTATTCTGGGGGAAAGGTCATGAGAAAAGGCTCAGAGACAGATATTAATCAACAAAACATCTTTATTCCAGTGTGTTTAGATTCCTGAAGCATTATTATGATTTCTTTCGGTTCTCTTAGTTTTATAACCATGGTATCTACCCCCAAGAGCCGCCATTCTTTCATTACTTCAGTTATAAAGTTCCTGCGAAAGTATGGATTTGATGGGCTTAATTTGGCTTGGCAGTACCCTGGCTGTTATGGAAGCCCTCCTAGGGACAGACATCTCTTTACCATCCTGATTCAGGTAAGGAAAGCAGGAATAAATAACTTTTTTATTCCTAGAAGATTTGAAGTTTTGTTTTTCTAAGAGGGATTATGTGAAGTTAGATTTATAAAATATTATCATGGCAAAGATTCTTAAATATTACTTCATTCAACAAGGTAAATACTAGTTGTTTTTTTTTTACCACATGTAGTTTACAAAACATAAAATGTATTTATTTTGGTATCACATATAAGGGTGTTTTGTCTGAATGTATGCCTACACACCAGGAAAGAGCATCAGATCACATTGACTACAGTTATAGACAATTTTGAGCCTCCATATGGATTCTGGGAATTGAACTCAGAAACCCTGAACAAATCAATGCTCTTAACTGATGAGCCACATCTTTCACCCCTGACCACATGAGTTTTACAACCTGTAATTCATCTCAACTTCACATTTTTCATTAGTTAATATAGATACAAGTATTAACACACACACAGACACACACACAAACATACACACACACAAACATACACACACAAACATACACACACAAACATACACACACACACACACACACACACACACACACAGTGGAGTTACCATAAAATGGAGGTGGACAATATATTATATCAAAGACTGTATGTAACCAAATACAACCCTCCAATGACAGAAATGAGAAATATCTTTGTGAGTTTGTTGGCCAGTGGAGTCCTAAAGACCTCCCAGATATTGCAGATCATTGCTAATAGTATTGATTACCCTTCACAGCTTGATGGTAAAACACTTTTGGTGAATATACCACATGGAGAAATATAGATAGTACTGATATGGAACATTCTTTTCTGTTGGGTAGTATTCATACTGTTTGAAGGTGCTATACAAACTATCAGAGGAAAGAACTAATCATTAATGTCATCCAGCTATGAATCATGCAAGCTACACTAATGCAATATTAAAGGAGGAACTGGACACTTTTGACTACATTTAGAACCTGTTTCATGAGAAAGAATACATGCCTGACAATGAGCTAAGAACCTGAATAAATAGACCATGGTTCCTAAGAGGAAACAGACTACAATTATTCCATTAAATGAACATAGTAACAAAGTGACTCCTAATGAGATATTGCTATGCCTATAGGTTGGTGAAGCACTTTTCCCTTATCAGAGAAGCTTCTATTTGGAGTAGAAGAGTAAATAACACAGAAAGTCATAAACAGAGGGCACATATTTACTTGAAAAACCAGAAGTTGCAGATAATTTTGAAGAAATAGAGTTTTTAGACACAAGGTAACACACATGAACACATGAGTTGTACAGATTGTGATAGCATGTACAAGAGCAGGACAGACTCAAACCAGACATAATTCTAGCAAAAAGGTGAAATAGGCATAAAATCCCCTCCTGGCTAAATGACTATATGTAATCTATTGCTAGTAGAAGAGAGACAATACATTGTCTTTAATTATGTGGCACTGGGTATATCAGCCACATTACAGGGTAAGTGCCATGTTCAAGAGTAGAGAGTTCATACAAACTGGCCTGCATAATTTGTTTTGCTTAGAGTGGAAGAGTGTATGAACATGGATTAGTAGGAAGGTACAAGAATATTTGGGAGAAGTTGAGGGAGGGGAATTAATATGTTTAAAAGCCTTTGTGTGCAATTCTTAAAGAATAAATAAAAATGTTAAAATACAATGATTGCATAATACTTTGATGAGTGAAATGATAAAGGAATAAAAAGCATAAAATAAAACACCGTTTTCTTGTGGACATCTACCACTTCTAGTTAATAAAACTTTTCTGACTCTCTTGCTGAAAAAAATCTATAAGCTTTTGTAGATTTCAAGGTTACTCTCACAAGACAGATTCTTTTTCTTAGTCTGAACAGATTCTGAATCCAGGTTCTGAGTGAGGAGCTGTGATGGCCAATTTAGGGTTGAACATTCAAAAGCATTCCTCTTTCTCTTTGCATCTTGGTCTATTGTATGTCTTTGTCTTAATCTGTTTACTATAAATATAACCTTCTCTGATGAAAGATGCATTAATCTATGGCTAGAATGACAGGACATTTGTAGTTGTTTTCAGCTATGTCCATTTAACAGAATAATAGTAGATTCTTCCCTAGTATCGGACCTGTGTAGTAATACATTCTTTGCTTTGATATTGATGCCAAGTGTGGGTTTTATTTTGTGGACTGCACCACAAATCCAATTAGAAAGTGTACAAGGGTGCATGTCTTTCCAATCCCATTATTGCTCTAAGTTTTAGACTTCACAGCTGGGTAAGAGTGATAATTACTTTTTTACTTCAGTAGTATTTACAGCATCTTCTATCACCACAAAACCTAACTACTATGGATCATGCTTACCTGTGAGTACCAGCTTCAGTTTTCTATATTCTATGATTTAATTATGTAGTGTTTTCAGCAATAAGGTCTTACTAATAATTTTAGGAGGGCAAGTAATCTACAGGAACATACCAGCCAATAACTCCCAAAGAGATAACTCATTTCTGACATTTTGCTTGTAATTAATTTTTTGTATCTAGTAGAAACATTGTTGCTGACTTACACGGTAACTCAATTTTAGCTATTTTTGATTGTATGTATGTGTATATATTATGAAGGTTCTATAGTAGCAATTTACTTTTTGTTGAACAGATTTAGCTATCAAAAACTGTATCTGAACTCTTAGCTAAACCATGCTTCCAGTATATTTATAATTTCCAGACACTGTTCTATTTTTCCTTCACTGACACAATAGAGAACAAAATCATACACTATGCAATATATGAGCTCAATATTTAAATACAGTAAAACACCTAGCTTATAATGCATCTTCTAGTAGAACATCCTGGTCACTTTACTTTCTACCTGGCAGTTTTCTGAGGTCTTCTGTTCAATACCTTCTTGCACTCTAAATAATGTTTTAATAAGGTAAAACCTAATATTCTAATATTCTATGTAATTTGAATTACAGAACACATGAAGAAAGTTTCATCTGGTACTGAAAGTGATCTGTCTTCTAGCTGTTCTTTCTCCTTTCCATTGAAATGAATATCAGTCTCATAAAAAAAAGGTCATCTATTGAACAGATGAAAGCAAATTTCTATACAACTGAAAGCTGGATCCAGGGCATCAAAGCAAATGAAGTTCTAGAGCATGGTGATACAGGGATGCATTGATGGATATCTAAGACCTTTACCTTGGTTTTGAATGGTGCTGACTCTATTACCTATGAATATTAGGAATGTGTTAAGTTTATTAACATAATTTACCCCAATGACTTTATTGAAATGTTGACATACTAAAGTAAAATAAAATATGTAAAAGTACTTTAACATGTAATTTATTTAAGGAGCTAAATTAATTCCAAGCATACTGTGTTATACCATATTACTCTATAGGAAATACGTAAAGCTTTTGAAAACGAGGTGAGCAAGAACAAAAAGCCCAGGCTGACTATCACTGCTGCAGTTGCTGGTGTTACCTCCACAATTCAACTTGGCTATGAGATCCCCCAATTGTCACAGTGAGTGATATACCTTGCCCTATATATACTTGTACTACTATAGTGTGAGCATATTTTTATACCCTGGCATGACCTACTGATGTAAGTTTTTGTTCATAGGCCTTGGAAAGGTCATATTTTGCTGGAATAGGTGTGGAAAATAACCATAAGAAATGATTTGAATCTGAGAGGCTCTACCAGAAGCTGACTGAGAAAGATCCAGATACTCACAGCTACATATTAAACTGAGGTCAGGGACCCCTATCGAAGAGTTAGGAGAAGAATTAAAGGAACTGAAGGGGCTAACAACTGCCTAGGAAGATCATCACTATAAACTAACCTAGGATCTCACAGAAATTAGGCCACCAACCAAAGAGCAAACTCAACCTGTTCTGAGGTCCCCAGCATATATGTAGCAGAGGACTCCTTTGTTTGGCCTCAGTGGGAAAGGATGTGCCTAAACTTGTAGAGAACTGATGCTCCAGGTACTGTGGATGCTTAGGGGGTACACTCTTTCAGAGATGAAGAGGAGCATGGGGGGTAAGAACTCTGCAAGAGGGGACTGGAAGGGGGCAACATTTGGGCTGTACATAAATAAAATAATTAATAATAAAAATAAAAATAAACGATTTTAAGTAATTTCCCTTACCTAGGTACTTGGACTATATTCAAGTTATGACCTATGACCTCCATGGATCTTGGGATGGTTACACTGGAGAAAACAGTCCTCTCTATAAATCTCCAATTGAAGCTGGAGTCAAGGCCTTTCACAACATAGTAAGATACTACACAGATAAGTGATGAGATAAATCATATATAGATTTTGGCACAAAATCAACACAATGTAAATCTCATTGTTTTAATTCAATTATGTCTCATTGACTATAAATTCAAAGTTATTGAAATGCTTTATAAGAAATTACCAGTCATTTTTATGTTAATATGGACATTTGCATAGTTAGAATAAATAGCCAATAGATGGTCAGTGGGTTGAACATTATAGCTAATTTTTGCCACTGCAGAAATACATTATGGAGAACTGGAAGAACAAAGGGGCATCACCTGAGAAGCTCATTGTTGGATTCCCAGCATATGGACACACCTTCATCCTGAGTGACGCCACTAAAACAGGAATTGGTGCCCCTAGCAATCGTGGTGGCCATCCAGGACCCTACACTAAGAAAACTGGATTTTGGGCCTATTATGAGGTTAGTTGTTGGCTATACAGTGTTCTTTAAATTTTATGTGCCTGTTGTGGATAGCCATGGGTTTTTATTTTGATGCTAATTCCACTCCTCAGAGGGGCTGCAGATGAGGAGTTGCCTTGTGAACTTTCTCCCCACTTCAACTTTTCAAATAAAGGCTTGAGCCAATGATTGGGCAGGAGGAAGGGGGAGGAGCTAGGGAGAATTGGCGTGATGGAGAGGAGATACTAGGGACTGCAGAGAGAGAAGCTCTTGGCCTGGAGAAACCACAAGTTATATGGGATAATATAGATGGAAATAGAGTAGTGTAGTGGGAAATCTTCCCAATCTAGGCTTGTAGCTTCTTTTGTTAACTGATTGAATTGAGATTTCTTTGAACAAGGAATTGAGTTGGAAACAAAGTAGCAACAGACTGCCTCTTTGGATTGGGATCTGCCATGGTGAGCAATGGAGAAGGCCTTTGCCTAAATAGCCAGCCATCTAATCTCCTGTGGAAATGCCTCTCTGTGCCCCCAGCAACCACCAAGCCAAGCCAGCTGCAGATAAACCAAGGACTATCCCTGGCACCAGGCTAGATCCAGCCTGTGGGCCCCTGCTCAGTTCTCTGCTCTTCCACAGCATCCAGCAGAGCCAGGGTGTCAAAGAGCTTGAGTACCAGACAGCCTCTGCCTCATTGAAGGTCCGGGGACCCACAAGTCAGATCTAGTTGTCCCCTGGAATTCAGTCTGTGCTCTCCAACCCCCAGAGTGGTGTCCCATGGCTTCCCCATAGCCTGACACTCACCAGGGGACTGGTGTGGGGTAAGCACAGTCAAACTCCACTGAGTACTGCCTCCCTAAGCAGGCCAAGCTCTATGGCAGGGCAGACACAGAACCCCAACAAACCTTACATTGTTCAAGCATCAGTAGTATTACAACAGTAGCATCTACAGAAGGACAAAGGATGGAATGAAAATCTGAACTTCAGCCCTGAGGCTTCTTCTGTATTTATTTCATTTTTATTTTCTGCGCTTCAACCTTACAAGTTTTGTTTTGTTGGCAAGCTTTCTATTTATATAACCTTCTGAATTCTTTTAAACTGTTTCTTGTTAGACCTTGTTAGAGTAAATATTCTGCATATTAGATTTTCCTTGTTCAAATTACTACATAGTTCCATCATTCAATGAAAGGACTATAAAATAATGACTTACCCAGAACAGAACGTTTAGAAGTTAAGTTTTATTGCTGACTAGACAGACACCACATTTTATTTACTTAGACTTCCATTGATTGACTCTGGGCTGTTTTAAAGTTGGACTATTATGGATAACCTCCCTTTCAACTTTTAACATCACTTTTCTGTTGACATTTGATTTCATTTTCAATGGGAAACCACCTATGAACAGAGTATCCTAGACATAGCGCTCATGCATTTTCCTCCTTTTGAAATATATGTGTATGCATATTGTTACATCCTTCATAGCTAGGTCCCAGAAAGTTGACCAGGGTGGTGAAGCAATGAATAAAGGACAGACTCACAGACACATGCACAGAAAAGCTGGGATCAGGTTGTCTGTCTGCTCTAATGGAGAGATACTACCACCATCAGCAACTTGGAACTTTGACATGTTTATTTTTTGCATCTGAATTGAAAATACAGGTTTACTGTATTCAGTTGAATAAGGAGGTAGGTTCATGCAATTCAGCTGAGCAAGGAGGCAGAATATATACAGCTAATCTCTGCAGGAAACCTTTCTAAAGGAGTCTTAGGCTGCAGGCACTCAGGAGGAGGAAACTGTGGCTGATAATGTTTCTATACACTGTCATTCTCACTCAGACTAGAAGAAGACTTCACTATGCCTCCGACTATCTCCTGAGAAGGCTTTGCTATCCCCCCCCCCACACACACATATACACACACACATATATGGACCCCCTCTGAGTCACTGGGTTCCCTGATATTCAGGCTATGCTCATCTCAATAGTCCATATTCACTCAGGACTTCACTGCTCCTTACACTGTATGATGTGCATGCATGTTCATGTGTGTGCATGTGTGTGTGAATATGTAAGTGTGTTCATGAGTGTGTGTGCTTGTGTGTATGTGTGTGTGTGTGTATGTGTGTATGTATGTGTGTGTATGTGTGCTTTGTACAGGTAGATTTCAGAGACCGCTTTGGTAGCAGTCATTCACCTGCACTTTGAGATAGGGCCTATTATTATTTGCTACCACATATGCCAGAGTCCATAAATTTGGAGGATTTTCCTGTCTCTACATTTTATCTTGATGTAGGAGCACTGTGATTGCAGTTGCATACTGCTATGCTGTGTTTCACACAAGATCTTAGGTCTCCATGCTTGCCTGGTAAGCATTTCACTCATTGAACAATCTTTCCAGCTCATGTATTTCACTGTATTTGAACTTTGCATCATAATGTTATATCCACATGAGCTCTGGCTCCAGACCCCAATATCACAGAAATAAAAATGGGCTCATAGTATATAGTAATATATTATGAACATATTTAGCAGGCATGGTTCCTTATACCCATTAACTCTGTATTCAAGAGACAGAGGCAGGAGTATCAGAATTTTGAAGTGAGTCTATATAGACAGAGATCTTCTCTCAAACAAAAAAAGGACTGGGGATGTAACTTATTGGTAAAGTCCTTATTTATCAATGGCTAGGCCTTGTGGGGGATCTCCAGTATATAAAATAAAACAATCCAAATCTTCCTAACTAATTTGTAGGATTAATTTCCTAGAAATCTAATCAATTACAGATTTCAGCTAAACCACGTGGAATCAACAAAAGGAGGGAAATACGTACATTATTTTTCTTAAATGGAATTAGTATTTAAAGGATCTGAAATTCTTAACTTTTTAAAGATTTGCACATTCCTGAAAAATGGAGCCATTGAGGTCTGGAATGCCGCTCAGCAAGTGCCCTATGCCTTCCTTGGCAATGAGTGGGTTGGCTATGACAATGTCAAGAGCTTTCATATCAAGGTAAGGTCAGTTTCTTGGATGTGCTAGGCCCTCCTGACTCTGAGTCCCAGAAAACCAAGTGACTCCTGCTGTCCTCTTTTCTCAACTAGGCTCAGTGGCTTAAGAGAAATAACTTTGGAGGTGCCATGATTTGGGCCATCGGTATGGATGACTACACTGGCTCTTTCTGTGATCAGGGAACATTTCCCCTGACCTCCACCTTGAAGAAAACCCTTAAAGTTCACAGTGCAAGTGAGTGATAATAAGAGTACGGAGAGGGGGTATGAGTGTTCCTTCAGTCAACTCAAAGGAAGCCTGGACCTGCCAGTCTCTTTCCCCATGAGATTCTGTTTCTCTAACTGCTAACCACTATGCTATCAATTTTATATCCTATGGGAAATCAGAACTCCTTAGTTTTTGTTTTCTTATTTGTTTCTAGATCAGATAGGCACCCTGGACAGATTTAATAGGCATTCTTAGTGAGTACTCTCATAAATCTAACCTATTGTTCATGGGAATTAATAATGACTATAATTCTTCCAGAATGTGTTTTAAAAACATATTTGTTACATATACCACATCCTCTAGAAAGGTTTTATAAACACTGGGTGTGAGTGGCTATTTCTTAACTGACTTATATGGGGAATGTCTTAATTAAGGGTACTATTGCTGTGATGAAACACCATGACTAAAAACAACTTAGAAAGGAAAGGATTTACTTGGCTTATACTTCCACTTCACTGTTGATCAAAGAAGCTAAAGCAGGAACTCCTGAAGAACAGGAATCTGGAGACAGAAGCTGAATCAGAGGCCATGGAGGGGGGCTACTTATTGCCTTGTTTCCCATTGTTTGCTCAGCTTCCTTCCTTTCTTTTTTAATATAGAACAGTTTTTACTCAGGGCATGGGGAAGGGGATTCACAAGGTAACAGAGGTAGAGAAAGAGAGAGAGAGAGAGAGAGAGAGAGAGAGAGAGAGAGAGAGAGAGAGAGAGAGAGAAGGGCAGGCCATGATCACCTGGAGAGAGGGGGAAAATGGGAAGAGAAGGGGGACAAGAGAAAGAGAGGAAGTGAGAAGGCAGGAGCAAGAGCAGGAGTGCTCAGCTTGCTTTCTTACAGAACCCAGGATTACCAGCCTAGGGATGTACTACCACAGTGGGCTTGGTCCTCCCCATCAATCAGTAGGTAAGAAAATTCCCTACAGGCTTGCTTACATCCCAGTCTTTTGGAACAATTTTTAACTCAAGTTCCTTCAGCTCAGATGACTTTAGCTTTATCAAGTTGGCATAAAATTACCCTACAAAGGGAGATCAACTTTTTAAACTGTGAGGTAGGCAGGCTTGATAAAATAACTGCTTGTGATTTCTGATCTTACCTGATCAACCTTTGAGTTCATTGTACCAACACTCCAGGCCACTTCCTCCTGCCTGGTTCTCTTGTTTAAGAGCAGTCAGTCTCCTCACATGAAATCATTGATCTGCTATTTACGCTGTATGTTTTAGGTTGCAAAGGAACTGCTCTTCCAGCCAATGTGACCAGTAGCAGGAACAACAGCTCTGGGGCATTGCGGCCTGTGTTGCAACACAGTAGCAATAACAAGAAGCATCTGGTACTGCCTGAATAGAACACATTCCTTAACTGCCGGGCAGAATCTTTCTTCAAGAGCAGTCACCCTTGCTGAGCTAGACAAAGACACTATATGCTACCTTTCTCCAGGACTCTGTATAGTGTCCCTTGCCCCTTTCTAGAACCTTCTTACTTCTACCTAATGCACTGAAATAAAGTAAGCAGTCAGAACATGAATGTCTTTGGTAATTTTGTAATTCAGCAAAACCTTTCATTTATTTGTTGTTTTTAATTTTTTTTGTTAATTACACAGATCTATACAATTCATTTAATCTCATCCACACCATACTACTTCACCCTCCCTCTCTTCAGGACACACTAATTTATTGTACTCCTGAAGGGACTGCTAGTTCTGTGCATTTATCCAGGGACAGACTTGACAACGTCAGTCTGGGGTTTGGGCCAGAGCTTTGAAGCAGTTAAAACTTAACTGTACATCTCATAGAGGGCCAATATCCAAAATATCCAATAACTCAAGAATAAACTCCATATAAAACCAAATATGCTAGTTCAAAATGGGGTACAGAAGTAATGAAAGAATTTTCAGGGCACGGAGCTTAGGTTCCAGTCCTGAGGCCTCTGGCGGGAGCCCTCATATCTCCGCTTCCGGATTCAGAACAGCCTGGGCTGCAATGCCACATCTCCAGGTCCTGCAAGAGGCCAGAGGGGCACCCGGGAGGCCAGCTGGGAGGAATCAGTTTGCTCTGGTGAGTCCAGCAGGCCCTGGAGGGAGCCTTCAGGTGTCTGCTTTGGGATCTGAACAGCCTGGGCCATAGCACTCAGTCTCCAGGAAGTGCAGGAGGCCTGGTGTGCACCTGGAAGCAGACTGGGAGCACACAGCTTGCTCCAGCAGCATGGAGCTTAGGTTCCAGTCCTGAGGCTTCTGGAGGGAGCCTTCAGATCTCCACTTCGGGATCCAGAACAGCCTGGACTGCAACACCACATCTCCAGGTCCTGCAAGAGACAAGAGGGGCATCCAGGAGGCCGGCTGGGAGGAGTCAGTGTGCTCTGGTGAGTCCAGCAGGCCCCTGCAGGAGCCTTCAGGTGTCTGCTTCTGGATCTGAGCAGCCTGGGCCACAGCGCCCTGTCTCCAGGCAGTGCAGGAGGTCAGCTGTGCACCAGAGGCCACCTGGGAAGAGGCAGCTTGCACTGGTGAGTCCAGCATTGATAAGACCAACTAACACCAGTGAGAACTAGATGGCAAAAGGCAAACGCAGGAACGTCACTAACAGAAATCAAGGCAATATGGCAGAATCTGAACCCAATTCTCCTTTAACAAAATGTCCTGGATACCCCATCACACCAGTAAAACAAGATTTGGATTTAAAATCACTGGTCATGATGCTGGTAAAGGAACACATAAAGGACATACTTAAAGAAATTCAGGAGAAAATGGATCAAAAGTTAGAAGCCCTTACAAGGGAAACACAAAAATCATTGAAAGAAATTCAGGAGAATACAAAAGCCAATAAGGAAACGCAAAAATCACTTAAAGAAATACAGGAAAATTTTGGTCAACAGGCTGAGGTCATGAAAGAGGAAACACAAAAATCTTTTAAAGAATTACAGGAAAACACAAACAAGCATGTGAAGGAGCTAAGCAAAACATCCAGGATCTAAAATCAGAAGTAGAAACAACTAAGAAAACTCAAAGGGAGGGAGACAACTTTCACAGGTTTCAGAGGTCCTGGTACCAATACTATGGAGTTGCAAACCACTTCAACTTCTTCAGCCATTCCCCTAAATCCTCCATTGGGGTGCCCAAGCTAAGTCTGATGGTTGTCTGCAAGCATCTGCATCTGTATCAGTAAGGGTTTGGCAAAGCTTCTTAGGTAACAGCTATATCAGGCTCCTGTTAGAAAGCACTTATTGGCATCAACAATAGTGACTTTTTAAACAAAGTATGCAAAAGGACTTAATGACATTTGATAGTGAATGCCAAGTAAATCAAAAGGAGGGAAGAACAGGTGAAAACACACCTGATATTAATGAATTTGGTGGTTTAGGAGGACCTTGTACTCAGACAGCAAGTCATGAAGAATACTTAGAGATCTTCAAAAGCTTCAAACTCAAAAAGGGCTCAATTGCTCTGGTTTCCGAAGGCATATTTAAAAATGCCTTGAAGTGCATAAATGGGTACACCAAACCGTGTGTAGGCTGTTATCCTGAGGCTACTGTATCTGCCTTTGGATTATTGACCAACTACCATAAACACATCTTCATGTAGTCACTCGCAATCTGAATCCATCATTAGATTGAGAATGACTACATGAAGAAGATAGGTAAAACCAATTATTTAACATTTTCATCTCACAGTCTCAATCATGGGAAAGCCTGAAGTCAAATAGAAAATCAAAGCCACTGGGTTTAATCACTACTTCCCACAGCCATTTTATCACTATAACCCATGAGCAGAATGAATTTAACACCAACAAACAATTTCCTAAAAATTGCATATGAAAGTACTAGAGATGCTTATGTTTTGAATGTGGAATTTATTATGAAAGCAAGAAACAATCAGGATGTGTTTACAGGAAGCAATGGAAGATGTTCAGAGCTTAGCCAAAGCTGACAGATGAAGACCAGTCTTGTTTTCTTCCAGCTGGAACAGCAGATAAGACATCCATCTTAGTAGTACTACTCTGGGATTAAATTCAGGCTAGCCAAGAACTTAGTTCTATTATTCTCCATGGAAGTGTAATGCAGAATCAACTGTGGAAAAGCTGTTGAACTTACTCTTATTCTGACAGTTTCAAGGACAAATTATTGGCTAAAGCTCCCCTCGATAAGAGTTGTAACAACCTGAAACACACATAAAAAGGTAGAGCAGTGACCCTGGAGGCAAGTGGAGAAGAAAAGTACAACCTAGATTACATGGACTAGAAAACCAATTGACTTCAGACTCTTTTGGGTTATATCAGACAATAAATCCAGATAGAATTTAGGGAACTTGTACCATCATCCCAGGGGTTAACCTATTTCTAGGTCTCTAAAACCTATCTTAGAGCAAGATGAACTAGCAATTCAAGTTTTGCCTTTTCCATTCTTGCTATAAGCAACACTTCCTTGATACTCACTGGGTAAATGAGTTTGTTAAAATCTCAGGATAAATTATGCATTAAAGATAATATGGACAGACACAGGAATGACAGCACTTTTTAAGTGTTTATGATAAAAGTCCCCCAAGTGACAGATTTACACTCTAATGACATGAATAAAAGAGAAGAAAAATCTGATAGATAATGGGAGTATAGTTTCTGCAGACTCATATAACCTGAATACTTAATAGACCTGGAGCAGCCTGACTCATCCTCAAGGTAGCCCGGGTTCCCAGTAAGTGTATTACATAAATTAATGGAATTGAAAGTGTGGGGGAACTGTCTATCACTTTGAAAGGAACACATAAATGAATTGAAAAAACATGACTCAGGAGTGGGGATGGGGAGGTTCAGGCAGTCTTTGAGTATACTCTGAGTATAACTCTATTGTCACTTACTTGCACTGTGTATGTTCAGATCTCTCTTTAAAGTAGAAGTCAGAGGGAAACTTCCCTGGTCACAGAAAGAACCAGTGAAGTCATCCATGTCCAGGGGCCAGACCATGGCACCTCCTAATTTGTTGTCCTTGAGCCACTGAGCCTGTTGAAAAGGACACGAGTCTCTTGATTTCCTGGGAATTGGGTTACACCCTCAGCACATTCAATGGTCTAAGCTTACCTTTATCTTGAAGCTCCTGACATTATCATAGCCAACCCACTTATTGCCATGATAAGCATATGGAACTTCCTGTGTGGCATCCCAGCTCTCAGTGGCTCCAACATTCAGAAATGAACAAATCTGTAAACAAACAGTTTCAGATCTTTAAAATAGTAGTAATAAGAAGGAAAGTTACCATTTCTCCATGCAGTTGTGGTGTTTTCTGCATTTTCTAAAGTGGATTTTATTAGTCTTCCAGTAAAGAGATATTTTCTTGAATTTACTGTTCCTACAGGACACATCTAGGCCTTTCCCCAGACTAGGGAAGTGATCTAACTTGTGGTGCATCACTAGTTTCCATTTTTACTTTTTGAATTTTTGTCCATTTCATAGCTAATGCAGGTTTAAAACTGACAATTCTTCAGTACCTGCCTCCTAAAAGTTGATATTCTAGGTATTAGTCATGGGGGGGGGGGTTCACAGTATTCTTCATACCTTATACTACCAGACTGTGATTTCATCTACCCATACATAGTTCTGGACATTGAACCTGAGGACAAGAATATCATAAAACACAAAGGAATATTAATACTTGAGTTATTTTTAAAATGATCATATGTTGCCTTCATATTTGTATTGTAGATTTAGAATACACCCTAACAGAAAATAAATGCCCTATAGTGATATTTATGGATATTAGGTTTTGGTCTATTGTATCAACTTATATATTCAAAAGTACCTCTTATTAATTATATGAAAGTATACTATAAAGTTCAAGTATGTAGCACTTGATATATTGTATCTACTTAGGGAGAATACATACTAGATAAAATGGACATACACTTGCAGATGATTCTGTTCTCAAACAGAGAAATTGACCTACAGTTCACTGAGCACACTATCTCCAATATACTGACCTCATAGTAAGCCCAGAGTCCTGTTTCACCCGTGTAATGCCCTGGTGGGCCAGCACTAATAGTAGGAGCACCAATTCCAGTGTTAGAGGGATCACTGAGCATAAAGGTGTGCCCATATGCCGGAAATCCCACAATGAGCTTCTCAGGAGCTGCTCCATTTTCCTTCCAGTAGGTAATGATTGAATCCTGTAGCGATACAAAGTAAAATTATTGCTGGATCATGTGGTGATCTGTATTTGTGTAGGTTAGTTCCCAGCTCTTATATTTCAAATTGTGTGATGCTACAGCTAATAAATTAAATCTGTTTTCCAAAATAAATTATATAGTTACAGTGTTTCAGATATATTCAATAGCATTGGGCCATGCATTAATCTCTCAGTTCCACTTGAACCTGTTGATATCTTACCACATTGAGATAGGCACTATTTCCAGTGTCAGTTGGAGATTTATAGAGGGGACTATTTTCTCCAGTATAGCCATTCTTGGAATCATGGAGATTGTATGTCATGACCTGAATATAGTCAAGAGACCTGGAGTAAAGGAAAGGACTTAGAATCAATGTTTTGGTTATATTTCTTCAAGTTTATCCTTGTATTCTTCCCTAATACTCATCCTAATATATGTATCATTCCCCTCAACCCCTCCCCCCATGTACTCCTGTTCAGTTCTCTGATTTCACTTGCTCTTCATCTATGGGTTCTAAAAAATATGTATGGGTAAAGTTATTCTTTACCACTAAAAAGAACAAAAATAAATCAAAAGTATAATAGAACATCAGTGAAATGAAACATTTAGGAGTAAGATTGTTAAAGTATTTAAATAAGCATGGGGATCTGGGGAGACTAGTGGATCAAGAATGACTTAGAAAGAAATAAAGGATATAGAAAAGAGAATTAATTAAATATACTTTCTCATCAGTTAAATAGAATATAATATTCATAATATACTTGAATACAATTAATCTGCATGGGCAATAATACTGCTGTAAAAAGACAGGCACTATTAAATGAATATATCAGTGTCAGGCATCTTACAATTCTAACATATTATTTTTCTGCAGTCATAAGATACACTGAAAGCAATCCAGCATATTATAAATGCTCTAGCAGGTTCACCATAACTTGATGTGACAACCATACTGCTGAACACAATGCACATTAGCTGTAGACCTAGAGAAATCAACCTGAGACTAACAGTGAAATATCTCTTCCTACAGGATGCCTACTTCTTGACATATATGTAAGGTAGGCTTCTGGGGTAAAAAGACACAAATGGATATACCCAGTGATAGCTCCTGAATGCTACAATATTAATATACTATACAAGTTATTCACTAAAGACATGATCATTATAGAGGTAATAACCTGCTTTCTGATTGTATGTGAGGCGTAACATTGAGTATATTTTATATCTGTCACAGTAAATCTGGCCAAATATTCATGCCTTGGAATCTCAAAGGCCCAACATGGAACCAACATTTGTTGTTTTGCTAGATTGTCATAGCATTAAACTGCTATTCAAACGTGAGTTTATTTCCATAGATATAAGATGCTTTCAAGATTTTTGTTCCAGAATATCTGCTTTTTTGGAAGAAAAGTTCTTAATTCATACACTCATTATTAGTTAAGGTACAAAATCTTAAGTCAGTCTGTGTTCTCAGCTATAGACAGACATTTCTACTAACATTCCTCATGTTCAAGGTTCAAAGAATATGAAAAAGAGGGTTTAGAAATAATTTATTGCTGCTTAAGAAATGAAGGAAAATGGTGAAATACTGATTTCTTCACCAGGTATGGCTGTTGAAACATTATCTTATAGGAGCTGGTGTTATGTGCACAATACCTATAGGATATCAAGTCTCATGAAACTGCAGCATTTTGTGCAGGAAGTTGCATTCCCAAGCCTAACATATTGTGAAGAAGTTATTACTTAATGGCTGCAAAGTGAAAAATATTCAACTCTGTTAGGAATGTGGTCATTGTTAGGTGTTTGGATTTCACTGTTTGAGCCCATAGCCATGCATGAATTGACTTTAGAATTTGTGTAAGGAGATATTAACATCATTAAAAACTAAAAGCAGAACACCTCTAATTCAGAGGGATATAAGTTATAGCTATTAGGATAATTTAGACAGAAAGTTATTAGTGAATGTATATGATCAAAATAAATTGTATTAATGTAGGAAATATTTCTATAGATAAACACATTATAAGATCAATAAACATGTTATATTTATTTTGTAGAATGATTTTTCACACCTATGTAGTCAATCCACACCCATGACCATGCCTATAAACAATGCTTTGAAGAAACAAGTATCTCATGAATAAGTGAACTTAGCTTAAACTTCCACAGTAGTCATGAAGATGGATCCTCACTTACTGAGACAGTTCAGGGATCTTGTAACCAGACTGGATTGTGGGAATGACTCCAGCTACTGTGGCCGTGAGTAGCAGCCTTGGAATGTCTTTCTCAATGGATTCTTTCTCAAAAGCTTTTCGCATTTCCTACAAAAAGTACAATGAGCTCAAATAGCATTTCAGACATTTTTCTGATAAATACAAGACCTATAAAATTATCTCAGTGGACATTTACAAATTTTCTTTTACTTTATTTTGTGAATACCTCAAAAATCATTAAAATTGGTATTAATTTATGGTTACCTAATATGTATAGAAATTTAAAAAATAGTTTGTACCAATCTATGGCTAGAATATAGGCTCCAAAGTCTGGTCAGAGATGATTCTGAATCCAGTACTCTGTAAGTGACTCCTCTCTGAGCCTGTGTCCTCTTGCAATGGTACAAAGAGAAGATATCAATGCTCTGTGGCTAAACTAGCTCATAGGTTGTGTATCCTGCTTAGTCAAATATTGAAATGAGGTGGTAATATCTGAATAAGAGATCAATTTAGTGCCTGCCTATAATCCACAGTGACTCTAATCATGTCTTCAAATTCAGGTTTCATTCATAGCTGTATTGCTTGGGTGTGGAAGTCATTGTTGCAAATAATATGTGTATTTCTTGTGTTCATTTTCCTTCTCATTTTTTATCATATGTTTTGTGGGTAAAGCTTATTGCCATATTTCATTTTTGAGAAATGTGGGAAGAAGATATGAATGTGGGTGAGCATGGAGGTGGGAAGTATCTCAGAATAAACCAGAAAATATGTTAAAATGAAATTTTATCAAATGAAGAAAGAAAACAAAGCTCCACAATTTGCCCTGTTGTAAGAGGATTAAATGATGGGAGTGTTTTACTGGTCGAAGTCATGAGAAGATGAGTTATAGATCATTACAACTCTTAAGCATATCAGCTATAGAATGTAATTTCAAATTTTGTCTTGTTTAAATAAATCATTCCGAATTGTAAATATCAGTCAGAAGCATGATTTAGCTTACTATTCAGATTCTACTTCTATGAACATTATTAATCAAAAAAATACCTAGTCATTCAGTAGTAGTTAATATTAAATATTGTCAGAGCTTGGGTAAAAATCTATTGAATGCAGTGATACTGAAAGTAATTTGCTGGTTATTGTCTGGAACAGCAACCACCAAATTTTAATACATGTATAATGTTTTTTAATAATTTTAGTAGAAGTTAAATTTAAAATTTTTTAGTCTTTCTAGAGGACAGAAAGGACCTGTTCACTCAAATAAAAACCAGAGAAGCTAGTAAAGTTAAACGTACAGCTTCCCTCTAACATAGAATGAGACGTGTGGCCGCTCTTCTTGGAATGCCACCAATGATACAGTTTTACAACCCGGCTATCCTTTATTTTCTGATGAATCAAACTCTTCCTATATCTACTAGAATTTACTTTTCTCAAATCATTTTACCCATAAAACCTTGAGCATCACTTTTAGGCCATAAATCCCATCCTTATGTGTGATATAATTTCTTCATTACAACAGCCTAAGTGACTACTATATTATGTTATGTCATCCAGGCAATATTGACAACCACACAAATTTTGTTTACCTCAGTGAATCTCTAGAGCCACCAAAATCTTTGGCAGTTTTTCTGAGTAAACAGTACCCAGTTCTTGTGAAATTGTGTAGATGTGTTTTATAAGTAATCTCAATGCAAATATGTGTTAAATTGTTGTAATCCTGGGACTAAGTTAATTGTTATCTGAACATTTGTTTTCATTTTTTTTATGCCCAAATATGACCAAAGTAAAATGGTCTAGACCCAACTAAAGAAGTCCTGGCCCACAATTTTTCCAATAAATTTGGTCTGAACAGAGCTTCATTTTTACCTCACTTTGAATGTTTTTTCTCCCTATCTGCTGAAAGGTCTGCAAAGGAAGCACCACAAGACTTGCCTTATATTCTACTCATTTTTATTGGTGATCATCTATCTCTGATGCTAACTACAGTACAAGACATCAAATTAAATTTCATATCATGAAGTTTAACACAGTATACCAATCAATTTCTGTGGATAATAAAGTTAGAGTTGAAAATAGAATGTGGCTCCTCCTCATGGAATATTAAGTAAAGGGTGGATAAGAAGAAATACAATGAGCTTTCATAAATTGCAGTTAGAAGACAAATAGGCTTACAACAGATTTGTGATCAAGGAAAAATAATTATTTTAGGTCAGGTCCAAGAAAGGTATGCTCTATGCTACAGCAAGGCCATGCGAAAGTGTTGTTTTGAATTTTTAATGAGATTATAAAATGAAACACTTTTTTGACCTTACTATCTAAATCCTTCTGTAACTCCCCCTTTGTGTAACATATTATATATGAGGAAATCTTTTTCTTACATAGGAACTTTTGTCTAAAAAGCCATAAAAGGCTGGAAGCAAAATTAAAGTGAGTGTAGCTGTTCTCTACTTCATCAAGTGTGCACGTGTCTTTTTTGTGCCCAATTTTCTTTCTTTCTTTTTCTTTCTCTCTAGCTCAGGAAGAAAGAAAAAAACTCCAAGACTGTATCCTTGCCAGAAAGGGGCCCCTGACTCAGAAAATAAGGGCCCAAGTAATTAAGTTTCTTTCACTAAGTCGCTGATGCCTTAAGCAGAAGTTAATTGCCAGAATTTATCATATTTTGGCTCATGAGAGCCATGAGAATTAGTTGCTAGACTCATCAGCTTCTGGACCCCAGAACTAAATTTGAGATAATAGCAAGAGAATTAAATTGTCAGGTTTATGAGCTTTTTGTCCTAAGAATGGCAAAAAAAGTTAAACTGGTAGAAGCCATCAGTTTCTGGGCCCCACTGTAAGAGAGAGTTAAAACTAGAGGTCATCATTCTATGGCTTTCTTCTGATTCTGCATCCCACATCAGTACCTACTGATTTATTAGCAGTTAATATCACAAAAGGCCAAGTTTTGTCATATATTTTTAATCTTATGCATAATCCTTCATAGTACCTCCAAGGTCTCGCATGAGAATTATAGATCCTTAAATAAATATAAAGCTCTCACATGATCAGAACTTGATGCCTTTTTAAACTCACATGTTTTTCCAAGTCACTTCTGATAGATCTCTAGCTCTTTTTTGTGACAGATGCCTCTTTACCTAATTTAATGACAACAGTGTCCTCAGACTTAAAGCACGTTTATCTTACACACAAGAGATTTTTTATCCTTCTTCAAACCCAGTCAGGTACTCACAAATTTGAGTTTCTTTTGTATTCTGCTGTTTCATGCTAGTTATCAAGATGTTTCATTTGTTGCCTATATTACCTCATATGTGTGACTTAAAGAAGCAAACTATTCTGCATTGTTCCTTGGTGAAAATGTACCCACTAACCTGTGGATTATAAGGATTGAACTCTGCATGCAAACAACACAAGCAGTTGTGATATTAACTAGCTGTATGATCCTGGAAATGTTACTCAAACACTCTCTGTACATTAATGGTTTTGTCTGTAATATGAAGATCATTACACTGGATTCACTGTTTATAGGACATATGATGATGCACTTTTGTTATAAACACCATGGATAGTAATGTCTCACATGTTTGTCGAATACATGAATAGTAGGACTTTTACAGTGCTAAGAGTCTATAATTCTATATTTGTTTGGGTTTACAAGAATTTACAGTCCTTGAGATGGAGGGATTTAAATCTTTTAGGACCAAAGAATTTTTCCAATTGACACACCTGCACTAGGACACTGAAGAGATGTTTGTCCTTAGGAGGGCTTCCACGAGACCCAGGATACTGCCAGTCCATGTTGAGGCCATCAAACTTATACTGGCGAAGGAATTTGATGACTGACTTAATGAATGTCTGACGGTTCTGAGGAGTAGATACCATGGCACTGAACCTTATGTATATTGAAAGAAGTGAGTGTTAGGCTTCTATGACATGGACACATTGGGAACAAAACAGTTAACAACTGATTTTTGATTCCTTGTCTTTCATCAAAGTTTCCTGTTTCTCTCTCATTCTCCCTTTGCAATCACATCACCTATCTCATAATACCCTTTATATCCAGCCACATAGTAACTACTAACAAGTTTCGATGTCTGGAGGACATGAAATGCTTTAAGAAAAAGATTTTTTCAGTAGCTAAATATCTCTCAGATTATGCATCCTAAAATATTAGGCCAAATTTGAAATTATGATTGCCATATGTGTACCAGGAAAGAGTATTTGCAGTTTAATTTGAGGTGGTATTATAATTATTTACATGTTAACCCATTTATTCAATAAATTTTCTTCAATTCTCTTTTACAAAAGGTGAAGTAATTGACCTGTGTTCTTTAGCTCTAGCCTGCCTACAACCATAAAACCCAGTAGCCCATGTACATAGAACTTACGGGACAGATCCAAAGTTCCATCCTCCAATGGCCAGGAGAGTTTTTAAGTCAGTGTTCCTCAAAAATGACAGAAAAAAGGTATCAAAATGTTTGCCCTACATTACATAAATTATCAGTGCTTTTTAAAAATATATCTCATATTATTCAGTTTTATCTGACATAACATCACAATACAGAGGAAGTTTGTTTTCACTATTGAGTAATTTTTGTTAAGCTCTTCATTATCATCATTATCATAGTAGTTATTATGGAGCTGGATATAAAGGGTATTATGAGATAGGTGATGTGAGTGCAAAGGGAGAATGAGAGAAACAGGACACCTTGGTGAAAGACAAGGACTCAAAATTCAGTTGTTAACTGTTTTTGTTCCCAATGTGTCCTTTTAGAGCAGGCAACTTATATAGTAGTAAATTTGAGAAATGTTTATCAAGTAGTATAGGGACTGCATTTCTGTGCAAGTAAATTTGAACCATAGTTAGCTCACATTCTCCCTAGTACCAAAATTGACAAATATCTGGATCTTTATTATTTTCTCAATCCTCATCAGTAAAAACATATCAGCTCTCTTGGAAGTATACATCATCACTGAAATACCTGTTTTAACATATCAGATTCCATAGAAATTTATTAGCACTTTTGAGCAGACATTAAACTTTTAGGTTTCTTGCCCTTCCTCAGAGATTCAGTTTCTGTGATCTGTCATAGAAATACTGCTTTCAGTAATCAATTTAGTTTTGTTGAATGATATGCAAGGTACACTCTTAAATATAAGACCTTTTATATAACTCATTTGCAGTTGGAAATCATAGCTTAGATTCTTCCTAAATATAATGTTACTACTGAAGGAAGATATCATCTGAATATTCCAGAGCATTTGCATTCCTAAAGTACCTCTCCTGTCAATTGATGGAAATAAGTGCACAGTTTATTGTTAAATATAACAAAAACTTTTATAAAATTCATCAAATATTCATGAGCATTGATATTTACCTTCTAATCGCCCACAGTTAAAGCTTCCCAAAGTAATTAGCAAAGATTGTATTTATGTTGTTTTCCAAAAACAAACAAAAAACTGTGACAGAAAAAAGATGAACCACACTACTGATGTTTTCATCACTATGGTATCTTTTACACAGCCAGAACAGGTTGCAGTAAAAAAAAAAAAAAAGAATTGTGTACTTCTTTGCTGTTTAACATGTGACTTCTAAACCTTGAGTGACAAAAGTCCCACAGCACAAGGTTCCTAGCAAAACAATCTTTACACTAGTAATTCAAACAAGAGGTTGCAACCTAGGCTTACACCACAGACAAAAATAAACTGAAATTGGAGTGGGATGTAAACATATGAAGCTTCTAAATTATTAAAAGAACATGGAGAAATATCCATGCTATTTATTGGCCCATGAATATTTTTATTGTGTATCACAAACTTACAAGCTCCTATTGAAAAATTAAAATGGTTTTGTTGTTTTTTCACAAATAAAAATGGGGAAAGAAATAAACTGAATAGAGATAGGTTTAGATTTGTGAGACTGATTACAAAATATAATATTATAATTAAGTAATGCAAATTGTATAAATCAGTAATGGAATATCAAAAATATACCTCATTTTGACAAAAAGAAAAAAATTTGGAAGACTTTTTTCAAAGAAAATCACCTGTCCAACAGCTGAATTAAGGAAGCCTAATACCATGATTAAAGGATAAATTTAAATTTCAACTGCATTGGAATATCTTCTCATGTCTCATGGTAGCTTAATACTGTCAGATAAAACCTAATCAATGTCATCAAGTATATGAATAAAAAGGCTGTACACTGCTGATGTAAATATAACCAAGTTCAGTTACACAGGAAAGCATTGAGAAGACCCTTCAGAATGTTAGCACTGCCACATGATCAAAAAGACACTCTTTAGTTTATCTCCAAAGTACACATATTCATGATTTTTAAGAGGAGGCAGTATGTCAACAGTAATTGTAGCTTGATTCACAAATTCAACTTAAGTCACAGTAATTATAGAGAATTAGTTGAATAGACAATGTGGTGTGCTTTGCCTATATCCAGAAATACTTCTCAAACATCAAAAATATGAAAGTTGGGATTGGTTTTTTTGCAAACATATTTGTGAACCTGGTGGGTATGGTATTAAATGAAACAGGTGGAAGACGGACAGATAGAATGTGGTCTGAATTACAAATGATATCTATAATATTTGAACACACACAATGTGAAAAGAGTATGATGATTCTCACTGAGAGATAGGAACATAGCACACCAAAGGTCAAAGCACACCATAAACAGTAAGACTATTTTAAGAACTATATATAGAAAGGACCCTAACCACATACAAAATATGGGGTGAGGTAACATATATCCTAATAGGGTTGTGAGACATAGAGATTTATATGCAGAATTCAAGTCCATAAGTGATTAAAAATAAAAACATAATATAAATCTAATGAATACATTGATGGAATCATCATGTATTCTTTTTGATTCTGACATACATTTTAGGAAGCACTGATATTTAGCAACTATTGGCACACTGATAACAAACCAAATGTCTCTGTCCTTACCTGGCTTTCAGACCATTTAATGCTTCATAGTCAATCAAGTCCTGTTCACTTGTGTTGATGATCTCATTGTTCTGAATCCCAGCAAAGGCATAGATCAGGTGAGTACATAGACAGGGGTCAATATTACCAGGTTTGAAACTCCCTACTGTTGGCCTGTCCTTAGCCCAACTGGTATAGTAGCACATCAGCTGGTAGGAAAATCCTGTGGAAAGTTATCAGAGGAAAAGTGTTCTGATGTAGTTACTTGTGACCTTAGCTAAAACTTTTGCCTTTGTTATTTTATTTGTTGCATATCAGACACATGTTATTCAGGAAGAGATGAATGCTGTCAATATTTATTTTTGCTAATGTGTACAACCAACCAATGATTCAGTTGCAATTATAATAACAAATTCATAGTCAAAACTCGGGACAAATTTTGAGCTTCATGAAAAAATACAAGAGAAAAGCACCTGTAAAACCCAGAAGTTGTCAATTTAGTCTCAACTCATCTTTCTAGTGAAGCCAACAGAGAAAACTGATGCTATTCTACTACCCAAGAGGGAACTCTCCAGTCAATTTTCTCTTGCTATTTGAGTCCATATATAAAATGAAAATGGATCAGGATTAGCAGAAAATCTCATTAGAAATAATCAGGATTAAAGAATTTTTGTTGAAGAAAGGTTTGACCTAAAACTCACCCAGCTGTGTATTCAGAAGTATTGCCAGACCTAGAGAGAGGGAGAGAGAACACATTTACTGCTCTGGATTAATTGGTCCAACCACAGCAATTGGTATAGCAGAAAATTCGTAACCTTTCTAGACCATCTTACTAACTGTAGATCGTTACCTCACACAACGGAATTGAATTTGGAAAAAATACTGCTTCACCCATGT
The DNA here is from genome assembly GCF_947179515.1 of Apodemus sylvaticus. Classification (NCBI taxonomy): domain Eukaryota; kingdom Metazoa; phylum Chordata; class Mammalia; order Rodentia; family Muridae; genus Apodemus; species Apodemus sylvaticus. The sequence goes on from NC_067475.1 coordinate 57,126,838, forward strand.
GGGGACCCAAAGTTATCATGTCTTTCATACTACTATTTACACAGTAGTCCAACTTATCAATATTTCATGTTTCACACTCCATGTCCTAATTGTTTTTTAACATTAAGTCTACTATAACTACAAGAATTTATGACTGAAATTATTCATAATTTCACCTAATTAATTGTCATAAATTTATGAATCTTAGTTCCAAGAGCTGTAATGAATCAACTGATATTGCCGATGCAACATCTGAAGCACAGAAATGAGTAGCTCCTGGAGCTTTTTTAATGTTTGAAAGCATCTATCAAAGGGAGTTGACAGCTGAGATGGCTGTTAGACATCACCAGTGGCTGGAGTTTGAACTGGTGTCTTTTAGAATCCACAGTCAGTTCTCTTACTTGCTGAGCCAACACTCTAGCCACTCGGGAGGGAGGATAAAGCAAACACAAGTTGGGGGGAGGGGGGAGGGAAAGTGGAAGGGGTGGGCAAGTGGGAGCAGTGGGGAACATGATCTAGTATTGGGTGAGGGAAAAGGACTGAAGCCCTGAGGGCCAGCAGAAAGAAGGGAAACAAGCAACCTCAGGAGATAGGCGGTTGGGGGACCATCCAGAATGAACCAGAGTCCTGGGAGGTTAGAGACTCCTAGGACACATAGGGAGGGACCATAGATGAAATGTCTGAGAGTAGGGCAAGGGAACATACAAAGCCCATCTCCAACAGGAAGATAGGGCATCAAATGAGGGAGAGAGGGACCATCCCACAGTCACAACTCTGACCCATAATTGTTCCTGTCTGAAAGAATTACAGGGTTGAAAATGGAGAGGAGCCCGAGGAAAGAAGTTCCAGCGACAGGCCCAGTGTGTGTGTGTGTGTGTGTGTGTGTGTGTGTGAGGGAGAGAGAGAGAGAGAGAGAGAGAGAGAGAGAGAGAGAGAGAGAGAGCATGCGTGCTCATGCATGCATGTACGCTCCAGCTCAATGGAAGGTCCCAAGGTCTGACACTATTACTGAGGCTATGGAGTGCTCACACAAAGGGACCTGGCTTGACCACACTCCAGAAGACCCGACAAGCAGCTGAAAGTATCCGATGCAGATATTTGCACCCAAAGAATGAATAGAAGCAGCTGATCCCTGTTCTTGAACTAGGGAAGCGTGAAAGAAGCTGAGGAGAAGGGTGATCCTGTAAGAGAACTAGCAGTCTCAATTAATCTGGACCCATGAGATCCCTCAAACACTGGACCACTGAACAGGCAGCATATACCAGCTGACATGATGCCCTCAACCCAATACAGTAGAGGACTGCTGGGACTGTGTTCATTCAGAGATGATGCACCTAACCCTCAAAAGACTGGAGGCTCTAGAGAGTTTAGAGGTCATCTGGGGTTGTGGGTAGGGACATCCACGTAGAGACAGGGGACTGGCGAGGAGATATGGGATGTGGAACAGTTGGAGTGTGCATGGGGAGGGGGATAAAATATGGAGTGTAAAAAAACTAAATTAAATTAAAAAGTGGTTGCCAGAGAAAATATAATCACTCCAGATACCATTTTAGACTATCAGTGGGTAGTTTAAGATGAAAATCTCATCTGATGATGGCTTTTTATTTTCTTTTTTTGTTTCTGTATGTGTCTGTACATATTGTTGTTGTTGTTGGTGGTGGTGGTGGTGGTGGTGGTAGTGGTGGTGGTGTTTTTGTTGTTATTGGTGGTGGTGGTGGTGGTGGTGGTGGTGTGCATGGGTGTGCATTTTGATTGTGTCTCATTAGTAGCCCAAATCTAGCTTTCTATTGGAAAACCTGATTGTATCATTTAAGTGGTGAGTTTTAGGTGTGAATGATCATCATGAATTTACAATTCCTCTAATCTGATTCTTTTACAAATTGAGATTCAAGTTATTTGAATAACTTTCTGAATCTGTAAAATGTTTTTAAATTGCAGATGTACAGAAAATAGTAAGCTTTCGACAACTTGGCTTAAATCAGTGAGTAATTCTAACTATTCAGATAAGTATATGTTTATTTAAGACAGATGTATGTCTTAGAGAAAAAGGATAATGGAGGATAAATGTCAAATGATTCTGAGCAGAGAAGAGGCAAGTAATGTTGCTAGCTCTATCTCATATTCTAGTGATTTCCATCCCTTAATTATGTTCCAAGAGAGCAATCAGAATAAAGTCACAGAATTGCATTTTCAGTAAAGAGGTTTAGCAAAAGTTGTGGAATAATGAATAGCTGGATAATAGACAAACAGCAAAGAATGCTTGAATGAAGTTGAGTCTTTAATTCCATGTCTGTGGCATAATGTAGGCATAAGTGTTCTCCCAGAAGATGGACTTATGAGAGCTAGAAAAGTCCTGAATAAAATGACACAATTTGAAATAATAAATGAAGAATTTGAAAGCATAATTTTGTAGAGTTAAAACTGTTCTCTCAGGCAAGACTAAGTCTCTATGTCTGATTTTCAACTTACCTGTGACAAAAATGAGCTTCCCCATGATGTCTTCAGGACTGCTACAGAATGCTTCATTCAGTTGACTTTTTATATCATTTCAGACCCTGATTATTCCAAAATTTTCAACATTTTTTAACCAGAATATGTGTGTGGCTAGTTATTAAGCCTACAGGTACTTACTGTTGACTTATCTCCTTTAGTAACTGACCAACACCTTTATGTCCCTGTATAAGTAAAAGTGATCTGTCTCCTATGAGTGGGTGAAAACTGAAACCCTATGTAATAATTCATTTTAAGCAATTTTGGCATTTCCCAGAAGTATATATTCTTTTCAGATATAGTAATTCATTTGTATTAGGCAGGCTTCCCATCTGATTAAATTTGTATTCAATTGTAATAAAATGATTAAGTAGAAGATTTAGCAATTGTCAAACAATTTACTATCTTCAGTCTTTCACAGGAAAGTCTTAAGGCACGTGCCTGAATAACTTTATATTTTTCATGGCCACTTTCTAAATATTGTTTCAACTCTTGTTCTGTAGAAAGGTTTTTAGGTAAGGTTACTCGACATTTATTTCTCAAAGAATAAATGTACCCAAACATATTTCTTTTCTAGTTCAGCAGCACACTCTAGTCTTCTATATGTATGCTGATATAAAAATAGAGAAACCATTCCCAGTCACCAATACTCAAAGATTATTATGGCTAAATTTCTCCATTCCTTAAATATCTATCATATAGCTTTCATATTCTGTGTTTAGAATTCATTCCAATTTACACTTCCAAATTCTATATGATACTAGCATATAATATTAAATTTCAAGTTAAACAAAATTGTGGACTTACTAATTCAAGATGGCACACACAGTCCATTGTAAATTTCTATCCCAATCCCAATAATATTAATTCTTGAAACTCAAGAATAGATCACTTATTTATCTTTAATTGATATCAACTTCCTCTTAATTCCTGTAGAAATTCCAGAGCATATCATCTATATTTTCTATATGGTATTGACATGGGATTATACACTATACTATGTTGATGAAAATTTATATTTTTCATTGTACATAAGCACCTTAGCCTATAGAGAAAATATCTCATTTGTATATGGATGTGGTTCCTTTCAATAATAAATTTGATGGCCTATGTCTTAGTCAAGAAACAGGAGGTGGGGCATCTGGGAGGCATAAAAGATTCTAGGTTAGTACCAGGCACTAGATATTTGCTATGATGATGGAACAATGAAAAGAGTACACAGGTATCTGACACAGGTTACCATCCACGTAGCATAATATAGGTTAGAATAAAGGGTAATTTTATGTTATATCTAATCAGAGAAGAGCCAAGCTATATGGACAAGGTATTCATACATATATTTTGAGCTTGATTCTAATTTGTGGGAGCATGGAATTAGCAGGAAGAACGAGTATACCAAACTTCTACAGTGTAAGAATCCTTAGCCAGTGGTGCATGCCTTTAATGCTAGCACTTGGGAGTCAGAGGCAGGCAGATTTCTGAGTTCTACAGAGTGAGTTCCAGGACAGCCAGGGCTATACAGAGAAACGCCATCTCAAAAAAAAAAAAAAAAAAAAAAAAAAAAAGAAAAGAAAAGAATTATGAGTCCAAAAAGTTATTTATGCCTGTTTAATAAGTTTGCGTGTTCGATGCATGTATTTATTCTCAGATGAATAATCCTTTTTAGTTTGAGTACCATTTATAATACTCGACAACATTTAGTAGATGTTTTTGGAAGAATGATTTACTTAAATGTTATAATAACACATTGTAAAAGCAGTTATTAGGTACTTGGTTGGCATGAAAAGTTCATGTTACTCCATTAGTACCATATCTTTTGTTCTGATAAAGTAGATACCTAGTAAAATACCACAGAGGTAAGCTATGGATCGTTTGACTTAATGCTCTAGACTATCAATCTTTATACATGGAATTTAGGGACAAAGTCCTATTGGGTCATCCTACTGACTATTGGACATTACATCCCCTAGAAACTTTACAGCTTTAAGAGATATGGACCTTTAAGACATAATGCCATTCAAACTCCTCTACAGTGATTAGGAAAATCTGGCAATGTCCTCATGTTCCACCTGTTGTGTCTTAATTGCTACAAAATTTGAAATCTGTTACCTCTGCAAGTAATACTGAATGAATTTATTCACAAGGTCCTTTAATCAGATAGCATACATATAGTAGCCTCAGTTCCCAGAGCTGCAATAAACCAAGCCTTACCCCAGTCAAGACAGCATCTATAACATGCCATTCAGTGACTTTTGAAGTTGATCATTGTTTGCATTGAACTATCTAGAGACTCTGCTGCAGATATAATTTTTTTTTGGTTTGAGAAGTCATTTTTAGCAGCAAAGGAACAGTTTAGTATTGAAGAAGTTTTCTCTTTGTGTTGATCTTCTTTTTAAATCAGGGTACTTATTATGTAAGCATGGATGGATTTCCATTGGAGAGAGTTCTGACTATAGCTCTTTGGTGCTAACATTCTGGATTTGAAACATTATTTCATTAGAGCACCTCTACTGTGAACCTTTTAAACACTGCTTTAGTCTTGTCTGAAATGAGTTTATAAAGCTGAAAAATTGTAAAGGGCACAGATTTCAAATCATAAAACAAATCATAAGTTTTCAACAACTTCATTGAAAACACCTAAATCTAGTTCTATAAATAACTTATTGCTTCTTCATATGTCAATTTAAGTCTTCAATGGAAAAGTACAATAAAGTATAAATATAAAGTTATTCTGAAAGGAGAAGGGCAAAAAATCCTTGGAGAGTTCTATCTCAGAATCTATTGATGCCTGTCTCTGAAAAAGTTGTGCTAGAACAGTAACATCAAAATAAACAGAATAACAATTCTAGGCAGGTGGTACAGCAAGAGGAGTAGGGTAATGAATGAGAGGGAAAGGAAGAGCAAAACAAGCCTTGAAGGAAGGTGAGACATTACTATTATGGCTGTGGTATCAATGAAGGAAGATATATTTTCTCAGCCCATGGACTTATGAAAGCTAGGGAAGGACTGAATAAGGAAAGAAAATTCACAATTGCAAAAAATGGAAATGCATAGAATTGCAGTGTCCAAATGGCTACCTTGTCAGATCCTGTGGGGAAAAAGTCAGGCAAGACTGAAGTTCTTTATCTCATCATCAGCTTACCTGTGGCAAGAATGAGCTTAGCCATCTTGTCTTCAAGATTTCTCTGGAGATCTCCTGCTGGCTTTTTATACTTTGAGACCATGGTTTTTGTAATGCTTTGAATTCGGAGCAGGAACTCTTTGTGGGTAATCTTTTAAGTCATAACTTTGTACTGTTGTATAAGCTCCCTTATTACATAACTAGCACCTTTTATCACCTGTTCAGACAAAGTAGCTATGTGTCTAAGAAGTGAGTATAAATGTATCAGTATTTCAGCTAAGATTACCTTGCCAGTTCCCAGGAACTCAGCATCTCTTTGGGTATTGGAATTAATACTTATTGTGTATATTTTATACTTAAGCAACTCTCATTCTTATGGAAGAGTAAACAAGGTTTTTCCATGGAAGTCATTGTACTTCATTCATTTACCTTCATCCTGTAATTTTCTGGACATTGTTACAGCATTTTATTTCAGGAGGAATTTATGAGACAAATCCTGTAGTATCTCATATCTCCAAGTACTCCTTAGTCCTTCCATTCTGTTTTTTGACATACAGAGTAAGGAAAACTATTCTGTCTTGCTACTACATAAAGATGATATTAAAATGGCAATTTTATACCAATGTCAGCCACATAAATAGTTTTAGAATTTTATGTTAAGAATTGATTCCAATTTTCTCTTTCCAAACACTATGTGATATTCACAAGGTTTATTACATTTTTATTTCTACAAAATTATTTGCAATCTCCATTAAAAATACCCTTTACATGCCACTCTTCAAGCTCTCTTGTCTGCCATGATTTTCAATAGAACCAATTCTTCAAAGTCCAGATCAGAACCTCTCTTTATGACTGAACAATATTCTCTTCTTCATAATCCCTGTAGACATTCTATCACATTTTTCCATCCTTCTTTTTTTACAGAGTGACATGGTGATACACAGCACTCAGGTTATGGGCAAAGTATATTTCTCATAGAACATAGGCCCCTTGCTTGTGTTTATGGAGAGTCACATTGTGTTTTAAATGTGTCTCTGTTTAAAACATTTTTTTTAATTTGTACTTACCTATCCAACCTAGAATTAGTAGGAGTACACTATTCATTTCCCATTTACAGGAGTACACAAATCTTGTAGTAATCCTCTCTGGAGTGATGTTCTTATAAAGTAATCATGAATAAATTTTAAAATATTTTATTTTAGAGTTAGGATGAGGACTTTATATTACTGTATCATTTCTTATCCTCTGATAAAATGTCACTTAATGCAGAAATAATCTGTTTGTCTTTACATTTCAGACTACATACTATTTATTTTAAAGAAGTCAGGAAGGACCTGGAACACCACATCCACAGGCAGACCTTAGAGATATTATTTTTTTAATATTTTTATTTTCTATAATCTTTGTTTACATTCCAAATGATTTCCCCTTTCCCGTTTCCCCCCTCCCCATATGTCCCATAAACCTCCTTCTCTCCATCCCTTCTCCAATCACCTCCCTCCTTTTTCTCTGTCCTTATATTCCCTTCCAATGCTAGATCGATCCTTTCCAGGATCAGGACCCTCTTCATACTTCTTCATGGGAGTCATTTGTTATGCAATTTGTGCCTTGGGTATTCAGGGCTTCTGGGCTAATTAATATCCACATGGCTCCTCAATTGTTCTTATGTAACTATCTTCTGTCATTTAAAATTTATTATCTAGAAAATTCTGTTTAGATAACTGGATATACACACAATATGCAGAGCATTACTTCATCAAGTAATATAAAAGACACCCTCATGAATATTTCCACATGCCAAAGAGTTGTGCATAACCCCTTATTAAGACACACTTCACAGGTATTTATACATTGTATCAGCATGGGATGAAGGTGTCTATTTACTAATTATAATTATATGTATACTAGTAATAATGTTCAGACCTAGCTATTATATTTATGTGCTGAAGAATACACATATATACTTAGGGATGTGTGAATGAAATAATTATGTTATCTCAAAGATAAATAAAATATACCAACCCCCCCCAAAGAATCACAATCACTTAGCATAAATTGGCAGGTATCCCTTTACTTAAAAGTAAATCCCTAGTCTTCTTCTTTTTTTCTGTTTGTCTCTGTCTGTCTGTCTCTCTGTCTGTCTCTCTTTTTTTTAATTTATTGATATATTTATTTACATTTCAAATGATTTCCCCTTGGAAATCCCTAGTCTTCTAAAGACTTTATTCCATAAAATTGGAAAATCTAAACAAAATGGAAGATTTTCTAGACAGATACAACTTGCCAAAATTAAATCAATATTGAATAAATTATTTAAACCCCAACATAATACCTAAGAAAATAGAAGCAGTCATTAAAAGTCTTCTACCAAAGACTAGCCCAGAGCAAGTTAGTTTTAGGGCAGAATTCTACCAGATATTCAAAGAAGATCCAATTCTAATACTTCTCCAACTATTCCACAAAATAGAAAGAGAATGAACAGTGTCAAATTCATTCTATGAGGCCACAATCACAGTGAAACCTAAACTGCCCAAAGACTCAAGAAACTCAAGAAGATTCAGACTAAATTTTCTAATGAACATTGATGCAAAAATACTCAATAAAATACTGTCAACCTGAATCAAAGACATCATCCACAATGATCAAGTAGGCTTCATTCCTAGGATACCAGGATGTTTCAATATATGAATATCTATCAACATAATCCATATAGAAACAAACCAAAAGAAAAATTCACAACATCATAGCATTGGATGCTAAAATCCTTGGACAAGTTCCAAAATCCTTCCTGGTAGAAGTCTTGTTGAGATTGCAGATACAAGGGACATTCCTCCACATAGTAAAAATATATACCACACCAATAACCAGAATTGAATTAGAGTGGTACTTAAAGCAGTCTCACCAAAATCAGGGAAAAGACAAAGCTGTACATTATCTCCCTATTAATTCAATATATTGTTGATATTCTAGCTAGAGTGATAAGACAACCAAAGGATATCAAGGGGAGACAAACTGTAAAAGAATAAATGAATGTATATTTATTCAAGGATGATATGATTGTATGTATAAGCAACCCAAAAATTCTACCAAAGACTCCTACAGTTAATAAACACCTTCAGCAAAGTGTCTATATGAAAAATTAACTAAAAATATCAGTAGCCTTTCTTTATATAAATAATAAATGGACTAAGAAATAAGTTAGGGAGACAACACCATTTAAATTAGCTCCAAATAATATAAAATATTTTGGTGTAACTCTAACCAAGTGATTAAAATTTCTTTTCATACCCATATGAAGAGAAATTCAAGTCTCAAAAGAAAGAAATTGATGAAGATATCACAAGATGGAAAGATCTTCTAATGCTCACATGTTTGTAGGACTACCATAGTGAAAATAGCTATCCTACCAAAAGTAATCTACAGACTCAATGCAATTCCCATAAAGTCCATCCAACACAATATTTTACAGATCATGAATGAGCAATTCTCACTTTTATATACTAAAGCCAAAACCCAGGATATCTAAAAGCATTCCTGAAAAATAATAGAACTTCTAAAGTTGTTACATCCCTGATCTCAAACTGTACTGTTCAGCAAGAGTAATAAAAACTTTATAGTATTGTTATAAAAACAGACATGTTAACCAATGGAAAAAAATTGAAGTTTCAGAAATAAACTCACACACTGACAGACAGTTGATATTTGACAAAGATACCAAATCCATACAATGGAAAAGGGAGAGCATCTTCAATAAATGGTGCTGATTTAACTATATACAGATAATGGACATCTGTATATAGAGGAATCCAAATAGACCCTATTTATCTTTTATTGATATCATATTCCTCTTAATTCCTGTGGAAATTCCAGTGGATATTATCTATATTCTCCCAGCACTCCCTCATATAGTGTCTTCTTCCCATTCTCTCCCCTTCTTCTTTGATAAGGGAGATGCCCCTTCATTGTATCCACCCACTATTCACTCTCTGGTCAGTCCACCATCATACTCTATGCCACATCAAGTCACTGCAGTACTAGATGCATCCTTTCCCTCTGTGGCCCATTTTTTGGGAATGGGATCCACAGGAAGGCAGACAGGCAGGCAGGCATGCACACAGGCAGGCAACAGATTCAGGGATAGCCTCTTTACTTGTAGTTGGGGGACCTGCAAGAATACAAATAATCCACTCATCTGTTAGATATGTGAGGGACCTTAGGTCCCCTGTGCTAGCACTTTGGTTGGGGATTTAGTCTTTTGGAACCTTCAAGGATCCAGGTTAGATGACTCTCTTGATCTTCCTGTGAGGTCAATTCAGGTCCCTCAATTTTTCTTCCAATTCTTCCATAAGACTCCATGAGCTTAATATAATGTTTGCCTGTGGGTCACTGCATCTCCTGCCATTTGCTGTGAGGTGAAACCTTTCAGAAGCTAGTTATCTTAGACTACTGTCTGCAAGCATGGCAGTGTGGTTTTTCTGTACATTAGGGCAAATATTCACTTATATGTGAGTCCATACCATGCATATCTTCCAGGACGATGCTTTTTTACTTCCATCCATTTGCCTACAAAACTGATGATGTTCTTGTTTTTTTATTGGATATTTTATTTATTTACATTTCAATTGTTTTCCCCTTTCTGAGTTTCCTCTCTGGAAACCCCCTATTTCGTTCCTCTCACTCTGCTTCTGTGAGGGTCCTCTGCCACCCAGCCAGCCACCTACTCCTGCCTCCCTACCCTGGCATTCCTCTACACTAGGGTGTTGAGCACCATGGGCCTCTCCTCAAATTGAGGCCCAACAAGGTTATCCTCTGCTACATATTCAGCTGGAGCCATGGGCTATTCCATGTGTCCCCTTTGGTTGATGGTTTTGTCCCTGGGAGCACTGAGGGGTCTGAATGGCTGATACTGTTGTTCTTCCTATGGGCTGCAAATCCCTTCAGCTTCTTCAATCATTTCTCTAACTCCTCCATTATGGACCCCTATGCTCAGTCCATTTGTTGACTGTGAGCATTCTTCTCTGTATTTGTCAGGCTCTGTCAGAGCCTCTCAGTAGACAGCTATACCAGATTCCTGTCTGCGAGCACTTCTTGGCATCTGCAGTAGACTCTGTGTTTGGTGTCTGTATATGGGATGGATTCCCAAATGGGATAGTCTCTGGATGGCCTTTCCTTCAGTCCCAGCTCTGCAATTTGACCCATATTTCCTCCTGTGAGTATTCTGTTACCCTTCTAAGAAGGACCAAAGCATCCATATTTTGGTCTTCCTTCATCAGCTTCATGTGGACTGTGAATTGTATCTTGGGTATTCTGAGCTTTTGGGCTAATATCCACTTATCAGTGAGTGTATACCATGTTTGTTCTTTTGTGACTGGGTTATCTCAATCAGGATGGTATATTCTAGTTTAATCACTTGCATAAGAATTTTGTGAATTAATTGTTTTTAATAGCTGAGTAGTACTTCATTGTGTAAATGTACCAAATATTCTGTATCCATTCCTCTGATGAAGGACATCTGGGTTATTACCTGCTTCTGGTAATAATAAATAAAGCTAGTATAAACATTGGGGAGCACGTGTCCTTGTTATATTTTTGAGCATCTTTTGGGTATATGCCCAAAAGTGATATAGCTGGGTCCTCAGGCTATACAATGTCCTATTCCTTGATTTTAGTAGGATTACTTCAATTCTCTCCATTTAGTTTGATATTGGCTACTGGTTGGCTGCATATTGTTTTTACTATGTTTAGGTATGGGCCTTGAATTCCTGTTCTTTCCAAGACTGTTAACATGAAGGGGTATTGAATTATGTCAAATGCTTTCTCAGCATCTAATGAGAACATTATGCAATTTTTTTCTTTGAGTTTGTTTCTATAGTGGATTACATTGCTGCATTTTGTATATTGAACCAAGGCGGCATCTCTGGGATGAAGCCTACTTGAATATGATGGATGATCTTTTTGATGTGTTTTTGAATATTGTTTGCAATAATTTTATTGAGAATTTTACAGTGATATTTAGAAGGGAAATTGGGCTGAAATTCTCTTTCTTTGTTAAATCTTTAGGTTGTTTGGGAATAAGCATAGTTGTGCCTTAATAAAACAAATTGGGTAGTGTTCCTTCTCTTTCTATTTTGTGGAATACTTTGAAGAGTATTATTATTATGTCTTCTTTGAATGACTGATAGAATTCTGCACTAAACCCATTTTGTTCTGGGATTTTTTTTGGTTGGGAGACTTTTAATGACTGCTTCTAATTCTTATGTGACTGTTCAGATGATTTATCTGATTCTGATTTAACTTTGTTACCTGGTACCTGTCTAGAAAATTGTCCATTTTATACAGATTTTCCAGTTTTGTTGAGTGTAGGCTTTTGTAGTAGTATCTGATGAACTTTTGAATTTCCTTGGTTTCTTTTATTTATATCTGAGTATTGTTCCATTGTTTAAATAATCTACATTGTCTTTATCCGTTCTTCAGTTAAGGGGCATCTACCTTGTTTTCAGTTTCTGGCTATTACCAATAAAGCAGCTATGAACATAGTTGAAAAAGTGTGTTTTGGGGATAGTAGAGCATATTTTGATTGTATATGCCCTGGAGTGGTGGTACAGCTGGGTTTAGAGGGAAAACTATTCCCAATTTTCAGAGAAACTGCCAAATTGTTTTCTAGAGTGGTTGTACAGGTTTCCATACCTGCTAAGAGAACATGAGTGTTCTGCTTGCTCTACATCTTTTCTGTAATGAGCTGTACCTTGAGTTTTTGATCTTAGCCATTCTGAAGGGTGTGAGATAGAATTCAGAGTGGTTTTGATGTGCATTTCCATGATGACTAAGGAATTTAAACATTTCTTTAAGTTCTTCTCAGCCATTCAACCTTACTCTATTGATAATTAGCTGTTTATCTCTATACCTCATTTTTTTAATTGAATAGGGAAGTAAAAACACTTTATGATAAAATTAAAGATTTTCATGGAAAATATTTCAGATAAACACGTTAAAATTGACAATTTTTATGGAAAATTAAAGAGTAAAGTGGTAGACATGTAAAACATTCCTAAATTAATTCAAATATGGGGTAGAAACATTTTATAATAGAATTGAAGATTTACATGGAAAATATTTCCATTAAAATTGTAGAAAATGTAGAAAAACATGGTAAAATTAAAGATTATCATGGAAAATTTTATATAGATATGATAATGGTAGGCAGAAAAGTATTCCTAAGTTGATTGTAAGTGGAATTATAAACATTTTCTGATAAACTTGAAGATTTATATGGAAAATATTTCTGATAAAATTGAATATATACAAAAATGTTAAAATTAAAGATTATCATGGAAAATATATAAATAAAACAATATGCATAAATTCTAAGTTGATTGAAGGTGGAATTATAAACATTTTAAGATAACATTGAAAATTTACATGGAAAATATTTCTGGTAAAATTCAAGAAATATGTAGACAAACACATTAAAATTGACTATTTCTTGGAAAATTTTACATATAAACTGGTAGATATAAAAACTCTAAATTCATTGAAGGTGGAATTAGAAACATTTGAGATAAAATCAAAGATTTACATTGAAATCATTTGTGATAAAATAGAGGCAGTATATAGAAAGACATTAAAATTGAAGATTATCATAAAAATAATGCAGATAAAATGGTAGACATAAAAAATTACTAAATTAATTAAAGGGGGAATTACAAACATTTTTGATAAAATTGAAGATTTACATGAGAAATATTTCTGTTATTCTATGTGTTTTTATTGGGGAGTTGAGTCAATTGTTAAGAGATATTATGGAATAGTGATTGTTGCTTCCTGATATTTTTGATGTTATTTTTATGTTTGTGTGGGTATCTTCCTTTGGGTTTGTTGGAAGATTACTTTCTTGATTTTTCTAGGGTATAGTTTCCCGCCTTGTGTTGGCATTTTCCATCAATTATCCTTTGTAGGGCTGGATTTGTAGAGAGATATTGTGTAAATTTGGTTTTATCATGGAATATTTTTATTTTTTCTAATGTCTGAATAGTACTCCATTATGTAAATATACCACATTTTTTGTATCCATTCCTCTATTGAGGGACACCTGGGTTGTTTCCAGCTTCTGGTTACTACTAATAGGGCTGCTATGAACATAGTGGGACATGTGTCCTTATTGCATGCTGGAGAATCCTCTGGGTATATGCCCAGGAGTGGTATAGCAGGGTCCTCCGGAAGTGCCATGCCCAGTTTTCTGAGGAACCTCTAGACTGATTTCCAAAGTGGTTGCACCATCTTACAATCCCACCAGCAGTGGAGGAGTGTTCCTCTTTCTCCACATCCTCACCAGTACCTCCTGTCTCCTGAGTTTTTGACCTTAGCCATGGTGTGAGGTAAAATCTCAGGGTTGTTTTGATTTACATTTCCCTAATGATTAATGATGTTGAACATTTCTTAAGGTGTTTCTCAGCCCTCTGAAGTTCTTCATGTGAAAAATCTTTGTTTAGCTCGGTACCCCACTTTTTAATGGGGTTATTTGTTTCTCTGGGTTCTACCTTCTTGAGTTCTTTGTATATATTAGGTATTAGCCCTCTGTCAGATTTAGGGTTGGTGAAGATCCTTTCCCAATCTGTTGGTTGACGTTTTGTCCTTTTGACAGTGTCCTTTGCCTTACAGAAACTTTGTAGTTTTATGAGGTCCCATTTGTCATTTTTGTCCCCCTATTTATTTCAGCGTTTCCTATTGTATTTTGAGCTTCTCAGTCTAATTGTAGTTTGTTAATGATAGAGTTATCAATCAGAAGCTCAATTTTGTCATATTTCTCAACTACAGAACACCTTTAAATTTTTCTGATTATCTTCAAGGAGAATCTTATATGTTCAGGTAAATTTAAAGCTGTCACATGATCAGAACTTGACACCTTTGTAAACTAACATATCTCACAGTCACTTGATCACTGTTCTTTCTCTTCATTGTGATAGACCTGTTCTTTTATAATTTAATGACAACCCTGTTATTCCTAGCTTACTATCCTGGATAGTTTTATGTCAACTTGACACATGCTAGAGTTTTCTGAAAGGAAGGAATCTCCTTTGCCTTCATTAGATTTTGGTGTGGGACATTTTACTATTTAGTGATTGATGGGAAAGAACACAGCCTCGTGTGGGCAGAGCCATACCTAGGCTGGTTGTCTTGGGTACTATGAGAAAACTTGCTGAGTAACCCATGGGAAAGCAAGCCAATTAGTAGCTCCCCCATAGCTTTACCTTCAATTCCTGTCTCCAGTTTCCTGATATTTTTCTATGATCAATAGTGATATGAAAGTGTACCCCAATAAACCCTTTCCTTCTCAAGTTACTGTGGCCATAGAGCTTCATCAGAGCAATTGTGACTCTAAGACATTTATTCAGAAGTTCTTTGCAATCATTCTTCACAAATAGTCAGTTACTTACACCTTTTACTTTCTTTTGTACTCTGCTGAGTACAGCATGAGTAGCATGGCAGTTATTTAGATGTGTTCCAATTCTTGCTTAGCCACAAATTAGGAAAACAACTTTGCCAACCCTACATCTGATAGAGGACTAGAACTCCAAATATGCAAAGAACTCAAAAGTTGGACTCCAGAAAACCAAATAACACTATTAAAAATAGAGTACAGAGCTAAACAGAGATTTTTCAACTAAGGAATCATGAATGGCTAAGAAGGACTTAAAGAAGTGTTCAAAAACATTAGCCATCAGGGAAATGCATATCAAAAGGACCCTGAGATTCCATCTTACATCAATCAGAATATTTAGGATCAAAACCACAGGTGACAACAGATGTTGACAAGGATGTGGAACACTCATCTGTTGCTGGTGAGACTTCAAGGTTGTACAAACACTTTGGAAATCAATCTCGAGATTCCTGAGAAAACTGGAAATAATTCTACCTAAAGATCCAGCTATAGTTCTCCCAGGCATATACTCAGATGATGCTCTAACATATAACATGGACTAATGCTCTACTATGTTTATAGCAGCCTTATTTATTATAGTCAGAGGTTGGAAACAATCAAGATGCTCCTCAGCAGAAGAATGGATACAGAAAATGTCATACATTTGCACAGTGGAATACTACTCAACTGTTAAAAACAATAACTTCATGAAATTCACAGTCAAATGGATGGAACTAGAAAATATTCTGATTTAGGTAACCTAGGCACAAAAGAACACACATGGTATGTACTCATTGATAAGTGGATATCAGCCCCAATGCTCTCAATGTCAATGATACAACCCACAGAGCCTATGGAGCTTAGGAGGAAAAACCAGGGTGTGTGTGCTTCAGTCCTGTATTTAGGGGGAAACAGGATAATAGCTTGAGGTCTAGGGGGGGGTCTTGGGATAGTGAGAGGAGGGAGATTAAATAAGAGGGTAGTATCAGATCCTGCAGAGGACAGGAGAGAAGTACAGATGACCAGAAAATTGAATAAAAATATGTATCAGTGGGGAAAGAGGAACTGGGGATAGCCACTGGAGGGGCCCAGACATCAGGGAAATGAGAGGCTCTCAGGACCCAACATGACTTCAGCTGAAATATGAAGAGAAGGGGACATAGAACCTGTAGAGACCCCCTCCAGTAGATAGACACAACCCCCATCAAGGGATGGGGTCACCCACCCATCTTGAAGTTTTTAACATAGAAATGTCCCTGCCCAAAGGAAGAACAGTGACAAAAATGGAGCAAAGACTGAAGGAAGAGACTTCGAGCGACTGACCCACCTGGGCATACATCTTGTTTGTAGACACCAAACTCAACACAGTTGCCATTGCCAAGAGTTGATTGATGACAGGAACCTGGTGTGGCTTGGGCAGTTTGGCCAGCAATTGACCAATGCAGACGTGGATGCTTTGAGTCAACTATCAGACTGAGCTCAGGGACCATGGTGGGGGAGATGGTGGAAGGCCTGGAGGAGCAGAGGAGGATTTCAACCTCATAGGAAGAACAACATAAGATGACCAGACCGCTCATTGCTTCCAGGATTTAAATCACCAATCAAGAAGTATACAAGGAGGGAGACATGTCTCCAGATACATATGTAGCAGAGGATGGCCTTGACATCAGTGGGAGGGGAGTCCCTTGGTCCTGTGGAGGCTTGATGCCCCAGCATAAGAGGATGCTGGAGCAGTAGAGTGGGAGAGATAGGGCGTGTGTGTGAGCACCCTATTAAAGGCAAAGTGGGGGAGGAGAGGGTGGATGTAGAATGAGGAGTTTGTGGATGGGGTAACTGGGAAGTGGGATCATTTGAGAGGTAAATGAATGGAATAAATAATTTTAAAATAACATGTGAAGTAAGGAGACCTACTTTGTGTAGGCCTAGGCTGCTTTCAATAGCAAAACTAACAGGCTTTCTGTACAGAGTTTATGTGGCAGATCTCAAGTTCTAGTCTTCAAAAGGAAATGACAGTTTTCAATTTTATGTTCCTTCATAACAATAGATAAATGAGATATCTAAATATCCTTTATTTGAGAGCAGTGTGCTTTGTAATGTTGCTCATTTTTCTCAGTATTGAGTTGACAAAGTAGCACAAATTACAGCAAATTTTTTATTATTGAAAAACTATACTTCTAACATACATTTTTGAATGTCAGATAAATTCAACAGTGGTTTACTAAGTATTGTATTGGCAGCATATATTTGTAAATTGCTTAGAAGCATTACGAACCTTTATTCTCCTGATGACAGAAATGTTGAAAATACTTTGAACTTTATATTTTCTCAACTACCACAAGTACAAATCAATTCTATTTGAAGTGCACATCTTTATGAAATACTTGTTTTGAGACATAGAATTTGATAATAATTATGTTTAGCAGTTGTGAAAAAATACTAAATTTCTAGAGTTTTTTCTTGTTCCTTCCTCAAAGATTCAGATTTTGTGGTGTGATGTTGGGACAGGCATTGCCTTTAGTGTTGGCTTTAGTTTGATACAATAAAAGTTGAAGACATAATTCAAGAAAAGTACTTTTAATAAATTTATTTGCATTTGGGAAGCATAGCTTGGATTATTCCAAATGTTAGTATCATTACTGCAGGTAGCTATCACCTGAGTATTCAATATTATAAATATTTTTAAACTAAACACCCTGCAAATTGCAGATATGAGAGTTGCTTTCTTTGAAGAATTCTAATGAAGTACAGAAACGTTTTCTGATACTTGTAAACATTGATGTTGACCTAATTTCCTGCAGTCTTGATTTGAGAAACAAGTAGCAAGGACTGCATTGATTTTTGTTTGCCAAAATAAAAAATAAACCCTGACAGCGGAAATATAAAACCCACCCCAGATATTTTCATTATGATAACATTAGGCTGTGTAAAAATATGTGCTTACTTAATATTTGATGTTTGGTTCCTGAACCATAAATGGGGGGGGGCATTTTATAGCAGAAAATTGATAGTCAAGCAGTTCACTCTATGTGCTAAATGAGAAATTTGATCCTGGTCTCAACCCACCAACAAAGAACCTGAAAGTGCCATAGGCACTTAAACATAAGACCTAAAACTGTCAAGATACTATAATAAAGTAGGAAAATCTCCATGTGAGTCATCTGGCAGTGCCTTTAAAAATATCATCTATGAATATACAGGGTTCTGTTGAAAAATTTAAAAAATTTTTTTAAAATAAAGAACAGAGACAAACTAAAGAGTTAAGGTTTACGTCAGTGAAAAATAATTTCAAAATAAAAGGTGCTAATATGATATATGTACTAATTATTTAATATAAAATATATAATTTTAAATATGTGTATGATGTATCTACATATACATAATTTAGTAATTAATATATTGGCTCTCAAGAATTTATATCATATATTGAAAAAGGCCACAACCTCAGTTAGCTATTATTTATAGAAATATATATTTCTAAAGCTTAATGTAACACAATCTTTTTTTTTTCAATTTTTTTTATTCGATATAATTTATTTACATTTCAAATGATTTCCCCTTTTCTAGCCCCCCCCTCCCCTAAAGTCCCGTAAGCCCCCTTCTCTTCCCCTGTCCTCCCTCCCACCCCTTCCCAGTTCCCCGTTCTGGTTTTGCCAAATACTGTTTCACTGAGTCTTTCCAGAACCAGGGACCACTCCTGCTTTCTTCTTGTATCTCATTTGATGTGTGGATTATGTTTTGGGTATTCCAGTAACCACTTATTAGTGAGTGCATACCATGATTCACCTTTTGAGTCTGGGTTACCTCACTTAGTATGATGTTCTCTAGCTCCATCCATTTGCCTAAGAATTTCATGAATTCATTGTTTCTAATGGCTGAATAGTACTCCATTGTGTAGATATACCACATTTTTTGCATCCACTCTTCTGTTGAGGGATACCTGGGTTCTTTCCAGCATCTGGCAATTATAAATAGGGCTGCTATGAACATAGTAGAGCATGTATCCTTATTACATGGTGGGGAATCCTCTGGGTATATGCCCAGGAGTGGTATAGCAGGATCTTCTGGAAGTGAGGTGCCCAGTTTTCGGAGGAACCGCCAGACTGCTTTCCAGAGTGGTTGTACCCATTTGCAACCCCACCAGCAGTGGAGGAGTGTTCCTCTTTCTCCGCACCCTCTCCAACACCTGCTGTCTCCTGAATTTTTAATCTTAGCCATTCTGACTGGTGTAAGATGAAATCTTAGGGTTGTTTTGATTTGCATTTCCCTAATGACTAATGAAGTTGAGCATTTTTTAAGATGCTTCTCCGCCATCCGAAGTTCTTCAGGTGAGAATTCTTTGTTTAACTCTGTACCCCATTTTTAATAGGGTTGTTCGGTTTTCTGGAGTCTAACTTCTTGAGTTCTTTATATATATTGGATATTAGCCCTCTATCTGATGTAGGATTGGTGAAGATCTTTTCCCAATTTGTTGGTTCCCGATCTGTCCTCTTGATGGTGTCCTTTGCCTTACAGAAACTCTGTAACCTTATGAGGTCCCATTTGTCAATTCTTGCTCTTAGAGCATACGCTATTGGTGTTCTGTTCAGAAACTTTCTCCCTGTACCGATGTCCTCAAGGGTCTTCCCCAGTTTCTTTTCTATTAGCTTCAGAGTGTCTGGCTTTATGTGGAGGTCCTTGATCCATTTGGATTTGAGCTTAGTACAAGGAGACAAGGATGGATCAATTCGCATTCTTCTGCATGCTGACCTCCAGTTGAACCAGCACCATTTGTTGAAAAGGCTATCTTTTTTCCATTGGATGTTTTCAGCCTCTTTGTCGAGGATCAAGTGGCCATAGGTGTGTGGGTTCATTTCTGGATCTTCAATCCTGTTCCATTGATCCTCCTGCCTGTCACTGTACCAATACCATGCAGTTTTTAACACTATTGCTCTGTAGTATTGCTTGAGGTCAGGGATACTGATTCCCCCAGATTTTCTTTTGTTGCTGAGAATAGTTTTAGCTATCCTGGGTTTTTTGTTGTTCCAGATGAATTTGATAATTGCTCTTTCTAACTCTGTGAAGAATTGAGTTGGGATTTTGATGGGTATTGCATTGAATCTGTATAGTGCTTTAGGCAAAATGGCCATTTTAACTATATTGATTCTACCGATCCATGAGCATGGGAGGTTTTCCCATTTTTTGAGGTCTTCTTCCATTTCCTTCTTCAGAGTCTTGAAGTTCTTGTCATACAGATCTTTCGCATGTTTGGTGAGAGTCACCCCAAGATACTTTATACTGTTTGTGGCTATTGTGAAGGGGGTCATTTCCCTAATTTCTTTCTCAGCCTGCTTATCCTTTGAGTATAGGAAGGCCACTGATTTGCTTGAGTTGATTTTATAACCTGCCACTTTGCTGAAGTTGTTTATCAGCTGTAGGAGCTCTCTAGTGGAGTTTTTTGGGTCACTTAGGTAGACTATCATGTCGTCTGCAAATAATGATAGTTTGACTTCCTCCTTTCCAATTTGTATTCCTTTGACCTCCTTATGTTGTCGAATTGCCCGAGCTAGTACCTCAAGTACAATATTGAAAAGATAAGGAGAAAGGGGGCAGCCTTGTCTGGTCCCTGATTTCAGTGGGATTGCTTCAAGTTTCTCTCCATTTAGTTTGATGCTGGCTACCGGTTTGCTGTATATTGCTTTTACTATGTTTAGGTATGGGCCTTGAATTCCTGTTCTCTCCAAGACTTTAAGCATGAAAGGATGCTGAATTTTGTCAAATGCTTTTTCAGCATCCAATGAAATGACCATGTGGTTTTGTTCTTTGAGTTTGTTTATGTAGTGGATTGTATTGATGGATTTCCGTATATTGAACCAACCCTGCATTCCCGGGATAAAGCCTACTTGATCATGGTGGATGATCGTTTTGATGTGTTCTTGGATTCGGTTGGCAAGAATTTTATTGAGTATTTTTGCATCGATGTTCATAGGGGAAATTGGTCTGAAGTTCTCTTTCTTTGTTGGATCTTTGTGTGGCTTTGGTATCAGCGTAATTGTGGCTTCGTAGAAGGAATTGGGTAGTGTTCCTTCTGTTTCTATTTTGTGGAATAGTTTGAAGAGTATTGGTGTTAACTCTTCTTTGAAGGTCTGGTAGAATTCTGCACTGAAACCATCTGGTCCTGTGCTTTTTTTGGTTGGAAGACTTTCTATGACTCCTTCTATTTCTTTAGGCTTTATGGGACTGTTCAGATGGTCTAGTTGGTCCTGATTTAATTTTGGTATTTGGTATCTGTCAAGGAAATTGTCCATTTCCTCCAGATTCTCCAGTTGTGTTGAGTACAGGCTCTTGTAGTAGGATCTGATGATTTTTTGGATTTCCTCAGTTTCCGTTGTTATGTCTCCCTTTTCATTTCTAAAACCACAGCTAAGATGTATGTGTATATGTATATATGTATGCATGTACATATGTATATATGTGCAGACATATATACATATATATGATAGAGATTTGATAGATATAGAGATCTACTATGTAAACCACACTGAGGGATCACCTCATATCTATGATATTACCTGTTATCAAAGATAAAACTAGTCTATATTAAGGGTTTGAATAAAGTAAGCATATTACTATGGTAGAAAATAACTAACTACAGTCACATGTGAAATAATTAAGGAGATCCTTCTGAAAGATAGGCTTGCCACATGGAACCAGGAAGCTCATGACTTAGTTATACATAAACCACATGGAATAAAATTTTAAAGGGGTTGAAAGCACTTTGACAAAAACTGTAGCATTATTCACAAAAGCCAATGTATGGAATACCAGTAATTATCTACAATGGGATAGTTATACAAAATAGTGTGCTAGTGTGCTACACATATGATCTGAAATACTACACAACCAAAAAAGTCTACTTTTTTTTTGTAATAATGTTGCCAAATATAGTGGATATGGAGATGTCCATGAAATTTGCTAACAATTTTCTCTGGACCATTTTCCTTGCTATACAGCAGACCTCTGTTATACATGAAGATATCAACACTGTACATATTCTTGAAGATTAGTCCAAATATTTCAATTTACACAACAGGTAATGAGGAGAACTGTGTTACTTGCACAAATTCATAATCAAGGTTTGGATAAGTTTTGGAGCATTGTGATCAAACTAAACATCTATTTCTGTGAAACCCACAAGTTACCTGTCTTAACACTTGCAATTGCTTTCACTATAGAGGATAGCAGTGAGAGTTGAATGAGTTTACCACTCAGGATTCATGATCCCATAAAAACACAGAATTCAAAAAGTGGGAGGGAGACACTATCCAATTAGGATAGTTTTCACATTCTCCAGAAGCATACTTTCACTCAAATACTGCAATTAACATTTATTATGCACATTTCAAACCTAACCAATTCACATGCTTTTTGAAATATTAATGATATGATTATATGTCATTAATCATTTTTAGATCTTTATTTTTTTTAGATATTCACATGAAAGTCTTGATGTCATTGCATAAGGGAATTTCTCATGTCATTTGGCCACATACTGAAGATTGTACCAAACATTTGACTTCAAGCAGAACCTAAAGTATAATAAAAATTTATAAGACAACTTTACCTAAGAATGTATGCACTCAATCAAAATTCATCCTAATTTTCCATCTCCTGAGTCTTCCATAGAGTCTTCCATACTCTCTATAGACAGTAAAAGCATAGTAGAAGCCATTTCTACTTGCTAGTGCATAAAAGTTATAATGTTAACATGACATTTTCTACAGCTACCTGCCACTCAAATATTCTTAGAATTCTGTTAAAATTCATTATTATTTCCTCATTCCAAACACCCAAAGCAACTCCATCCAAGCAAGTTAGAAATCTTCATGATAAGAGAATCAAAGCCCTTAAGAAGTAAATCAAAGAAGACCTCAGACTATGCAAATATCTCCCATGGTCATGGATTGGTGGGATTAAAATAGTGAAAATGTCCATTTTAACAAAAGAAATCCACAGATTCAATGAAACCCCTTTAAAAATCCAACAGAAATCTTCAAAGATATGGAAAGAGTATTTCTCAACTTGATATAGAAAAACAAAACATCCAGGAGAGATAAAATACCTTCTAGGGCCTTCACCATCCCTGACCTTAAGACATACTACATTCAATAGTGATAAAGACCATGTGGTATTGATATTGTTGATCCATGGAATAGAATCATGTATCAGGATATTCCCTGATGAATCACATTGAGGCAGTGAGAGGCCTGTGATTGGGCAGGAAAGATGAGGCAGAGATAGGATTTAGGAGGTGAGAGTCAGACACATGAGCATAGGACAGTGTGGGACAGCACAGGAGAGAGACAGGTATCAAGAAGTAATCAGATGTTTGATTATGTAAAAGTTAGAAATTGGGATAAGACTTTGATCATTGTAAATTGGCATCTTGTATTTGTGAGTTTAATATACATAAATCTTTGGCTAACTATTTAAGGTTAAGAGTTATGCTTTACCTGGTAATCAGAAAGAGTAGACACAGGGTGGAAGCATGATGAATATGTAGGAACTGCACTTGTTGCCCAGAACCTCAGCTGGAGAGACAGCCAAGGCTGGCAGGACTGCTAGGGAGCTTGGGTCAAGCTGAGTGGAACCCTGCTAGCACATAGTGTTAGAAATTGTCAGGCCAGCAGATCTTGGAAGCATGGTCCACTGCTGAGATTTGACTAAGAGATGCTTTTTTAATATTCCTGTTACAGTTGGCTAACCAATGTGCTGACTGGGTATGAATCCACTAATAATTAAAGATTATTAGTCTGAGAGTTAGAATTTTATTTTATTTTATTTTCTATTTTTATTGTATATTTTCTTTATTTACATGTCAAATGTTATCCCCTTTCCAGGTTCTGCCCCCCTCCCAAAAACACCCTATTCCATCCCTCTCTCTCTGCTCACCAATCCACCCACTCCTGCTTCCCTGTCCTGGTAGTCACCTATACTGGGACATTAAGCCTTCTCAGGACCAAGGGACTCTGCTCCCCATATTGGGGTGTCATGCCACGTGGTAGGAACTCAACAAAGATCAAGGTGAACTTCCTCTCCCAGCCTTTGTTGAGTAGGGATTCCTGTGTTAGTCAGGATCCTGCTCCACCTAGGGTGGAGCACTCAGAGTGAAGGTGAAGTTCATTGTCTACATTGTCTTCAAGGTCTACAAATTCCTGAATTAAGCAGGTGACCCGCCCAGCTGCCCTAGAGGTGAAGCCAACACCCAACGAACAGCCAGACCAGTTTCCCAGAACACATTTTGGAACTTGGGGAGGGTCTTGCCTGTAACCTTAAAACAGTGGGTCCCCCAATAAACCATGAGACTTTGAACAGCTGGTGTTGTTTTAGTCTT
Organism: Apodemus sylvaticus; assembly: GCF_947179515.1. Taxonomy (NCBI): domain Eukaryota; kingdom Metazoa; phylum Chordata; class Mammalia; order Rodentia; family Muridae; genus Apodemus; species Apodemus sylvaticus. Next base: position 57,151,216 of record NC_067475.1, read on the forward strand.
TGTTCCTTTTGCCCCACCCCCCATCTATCCCCAGCTTCTCTTCCAGGGTCCCAGTTTGCTGCAGCTGCGTGTAGTTACAGAATGGCACCCAAATATGGGACTGGATATAGGAAGGTGTTCTGAGGTGACCCTGTCTTCACGAAGCTTCACAGAAAATGGAACAAGATGGTATCCTGCAATGTGAGTAACTATAGGTACAGCAGGGTATGTACTAAGTGAGGCAGCATAGACCCAATGCTGAACTCACTTAGGGGCAGACAGTGGAAAATGGGGCAGGAACATTATAGGCATTAGTCCACAGCCTTTAAGAGCTGTTTCAGGCAAAAGGAAAAGGGTTTGAAAATGTATGTTTGTCTGAAGCCTTCAAGAGCTGCTTCAGGAAAGTTTAAAAAATGAGAAAGAGCGAAGGAAAATGGAATTTAAAACTCTCCTTGGAAAAAATGGAAATATAGAGAGGTCCTGTTTTCTCTGTGGACCCTACTGGAGATAGCCTTAGTATTGTACAGTGTGCTTCCCCCTCTGTGTATTGTTTTATACTTGGTGCACCAATTGTATGTGTCAATTTGAGTCTGTCTTGCTTTGTTGTTTGATTATTGTTTTGTGTTTCATGTTGAAAAGTAAAAATTCCATCTGCTAGTGGTAAATCTCTTAATCTAGCTGCAGTTTATACAGCAGAGGCTGACTTAAACTGCCCCACACTCAGCTAGGAGTCAAACATAGCTAGAGAGAAAGTTGCTTTTAAAAAGGGCCAGCAACCTCATGTTCTAGTGCAAGTGGGTTAATGGTTATTTCTCCTAGAAAAATCTCTCCAATTGTGATTTTGGGTTCAAAGTGCTTTTTTCTCTTGAAATTACAGCTAGAAAAAGGAAGAATTTGTTTGGTTTAAATTGATGAGATTCATGTAATCGCTTCATTTTTGTTTCTAATTGGTCATGAAAGTATAAGTATGTTTTTGTATGTCTTAACTAGAGTATTGGCTTATAAGTATTTGGCGTGATTTAAAAGATATAATGTTGGTAACAAAAGGTTAGTTTAAAACTGATAATCAGGGTTGGAGTCATCTTAAACAGCAACACGTGGCATGATCCAACCCAGGAAAAACAGGCCTCTAAGGTACTTCTAAATTGGCATAAGGTTTTATATGAATCTTATCCTAGAAATTAGACTTATAAGGAATAAAATTTAAAATAATGTCTCTTTAATAAGTTACACTGTCACACATTCGAACATAAGAACTGGCAGACAAATTTGTAGTGTGAAAGCAAGGCATTTGCCATTGATTTTAAAGAGAATAGATTGTTTAAAATTGGGTTTTGCTTTCCAAAGTTATAGTTATGCTCTAATATTGCAAGAGTGATAAAGGTTAAAAACCGCCAGCGTTTTTAATCCTGCAGTTTGCAATTTGCAGTCTTAGTGAAGGCTCATGATTATTAACATATTCCATAATTATGATGATTTTTAGAGTGATAAATGTTAAAAACAGCTGTGGCCAGTATAGGCCTGTTGCCGCATTTTCACAAGTTTTTTGGCTACAGTGGTAGAAGCAAAGTTTAACCCCACAAGATTGAAAAGGAGATCTCAGTGGGAATTTATTTGATATCAAACAAGCTTTTTGACTACTAAGAAAAAAACTAGTAGAATTTTTCTGGGAATCTTAAATTAAAGGTTTCTTTTGTTATTCGAACCTCATATAATACCTTTGCAATACAGGTGGTTTGGGTCTGGTCTTAGACAATAGACTCAGATTAGAAGATATTAACATTTGGGGAGCCTCATACAATGTCCTTGCTGGACCGGTAGGTGTTGGGCAGATTAGAAAAAAATTCATGTTTGAGTTAATGCAAAGCTCAGAGCTGCCTCAATGGAAGCTTGTGAGCAACTACTTTTGTCTTGCAGACCCCACCTATGGAATTTCTGGTCAAAAGAAATCCATTCTCAACAGATTCATCCAGGTGTGGTTCAAAATACAGTTCAAATTTAAAATCTATGGAAGATTAATAAGGCTAGGTAGAATTTTTCAAGTCATTAAAATCTGACCTGCCTACTCCATACAAAATTATTATGGATTTAAAAGATTGTGTTTTTGCTTTACATCCTGATAATTGTAAAAGCATTTGCTTCTATGAGCTAACTTTAAAAGAAACAATAAAGCAATTTCATTAGAAAGTTTTTCTGAAGAAATGTTTCTCAAGAAAAGTTTCCTCAAGAAATGGCTAATAGCCTTACCTTATGTGAGAAAAAAATGTTTTGTCTCTGCTTCAATACAAGAAGCTAGAATCTTAAATCTTTCAGTGTATATTGTTCATAGAATTTTATTACAGGCCTTTGCTCTTAACAATGGGCTTTTAAAAATTTTAAGTAAATGATTTTCAAGTTGTTAGGATAAATTTATTGGCTAAGACACTGCTTTAAGCTTGCCACAAGAGGATTTAAGCCTCTGATGTTCTCAAGGTAGATCCAAAATAAATAGAGACACAACTTGGAGGAAGCTACTGTAAGCATTTATCAATAGTTTGTTACGTGTCCATTGCCATTCCTTGGCAAAGAGAACATTAATGTAAAGTCAGCCTTTTTCATCTCCAAGTAAAGTTTTTACATTCTCAAATAAAGATATTGGTGTGTTAGAAAAATGTTAAAAGATAAAATCATAAAGGTATTTTAAAAGGAATGTCTTAAGAACCTGATGAAACATTTGTTCCTTGTTTTAAACAGCAATCAAATTGATTATTATTGATAGATGATCTATTACATGGCAAACCATTTTATGCAAAATTAATAATTGTTATCCAAAAGATAAGTTGTTAAAATTTTTTTCCATGCATGCTTATGTATTTCTATAGATTTATACATGCATCCCACAGAGAATACATTTACTGTGGTAGTAAAACTTATATAAATAGATCACATGTTTATTCTTTTGCGTTTCCCCCTGCTTCAGCACAGACAATAATGACTTAGGTGCATGGATATATATTCATGGCTTACAAATGCTTAAAACTGTTCATTTTTTGATACCGCTAATTCTTAAATTTTACAATTATTTATGCAAATACAATTCAAGTTTAAAAAGGACTGTCTGGGATTTTTGAGAGTTGATCCAGGGACTGCAGAGATGGCTCAGCCGTTACAGGCTAGGTCCACAAACAAAAATATAAGAGTTCATTCCCAGAAACCACATGGTGACTCACAACCACCTTTAATGAGATCTTACACCTGCTTCTGTTGTGTCTGAAGACAGCTACAGAATACTTATATATAATAAAATAATAAATCTTTAAAAAGGTGCCTGGACAAGACCACTTAGGGCAAGGCACATGAAATTTGTGTCCCAGGCAGACTATATAGGAGCACTTGGCCATATAAGCATATTCTTTATATCATCAAAATAATAATGGCTTGAAAATAATTTTATATATTTAGAAAATATGCACATCAAATTGTAAAGACTTGTTCTTGGTGTCCTCAATTTCTACCTATACCTCATAATGGAGTTAATTCTAGAGGAATTAATTAATTATTACAGATAAATGATACTCAATTGTAACTTTAGAAAATAAAAATATGTACATGTGAATAATGATATATTTTTAAACTTTCTAGTGAAAGGATAGAAAATAATACAGCCTAATTCTAATGACCCCAAGAAGTCAGAAGTTTAAAATGCTATCTTGCTTTGTTAGGACCTAGGTAAAAGGTCTTATTTCAGAGCCCACCCTTTGTTTAGACCTAGCAGAAAGGCCTTGAATAGGTGATCCTGGCCCCATAAGGTAACTGGAAATGGGCTAAGCTTATCTTGCTTCTGTAAACTGCTTAAGCCATTACCCCTATGCAGGAGTTCACATGGCTATAGACATTCAAGAAAATAGGAAACTAATTGATCCACTGAGTGTGGGCTCCGATAATTTAAACTGATTGGCTTAAAAACTATGGAGTGGTACAAATCAATTGGCTCGCATTTCATGGGCTCTCCATGCTAAGAAATGATTGGTTAGTGATTCGCGGGCTTTGTTGTAAACTTATAAAAGCTGTCGCAATTTGGCCCTCGTGGTCCACAGTCCTCTAGCCCTGTGCGGTGTACAGCTGTGGAACCCAGAATTCTGGAATAAAGAAACCCTCATGTTATTGCATCAAGACCATTTCTTGCAAGTGATTTGGGTGTCACCTTCCGGGGCGTGGGGTGCTGGGGTACCCTCGGTTTTTGGGGTCTTACACTAGTTGTAACTGCTCTTACAGGAAAAGCAACTAAAATGCTCTGTTTATTTTCTATCCTTGCTGCCTACATTATTGTCTATGCTTGGAGTTCCAACTTAAATTAAAACAATGGAACTACCTATTTATTACAGTCCTCAAACATTTGAGATGTGTTTGATAATTTAATTTTTTATTATCCTCAAGGACGAGGTAATATGGAAATTTTAAAACAATATCTTCTTAAAAAAGAAAAGAGAGGGGAAAATTTATCCCTGTTCTTATTATTTAAATTATGCTTGTATATTTTTTTAAAAAAATTAAAATTTGGATGCCAAGAAACTCTTTGCTGAGTTTATATGGCATTCTATAGCTAGGCATGTTGATGCCTAGGGAAGATGGAAGAATTCACTTTTTGACATATGCCGTGATCCTGACTTAACATTGGGGAAGAAGGCATTTTCATGTTTTTTTTCCCCACAGAATGCTGCCTAAGCATGCTAGCTGCCAGAGTGATTGTTGTGGCATGCTGAAGATAATGCTAACTGTGGGCTTGCAGAGTACCCTGATAATGGTGACTTTACTTGCCTATGTCACAGATTAGATAAACTGCCTTGCCTCAAGCTTTTAGACCTTCTGGGTCAGAACATGGAGACTGTTAAGCTAACTTAGAAAGATTAATCTAGGGAGACATTATAATGACTCTTCTCTTTCCTTTAATGTGATCACCTGACTCAAACATAGACTGTTCTAGAAATAAACCCAGTTTTGGAGATTCCAATTATGAAGATGGCTAATAATCTTCTTCATCCAGCTGAGTTAATTTAAAATATTGTCTCCACTTTTCCTGAGAAGTAAGAGCATCATCTCATGATTCACAAAGCTACCTCCCCAACCCCAGAGGCCTGGCTTTGTGTCTTTTAAGTTGGTAATTTGCAACTAAATGAGAAGCCAGGTTTTGTTTCTGAAAGTTGCTAATTTGCAACTGAATTGGATACCTCAGGGACATCCCCAGACAAGTTAATCCTGTTCCACCTTTAACTCTTGACCTTGTTTGTTAAGCAGACTGGCTGTCCTCAAGCAGGCTCACCTGGATTGAAAATTGCATGTCAGTTAAGAACACTTGCAGACCCGCTGGCTTCAAAACCTATGCAAGTGGATTTCCTTTTAGGAGTCACATAGAACTCAGATCTATGTGTGTCTGCTTGCAAACAGACATGGACACCAGTGAGAGGTGTAAGGCAAAGCACTGCAGTGGGTGGATCATGTTTTCTGTCTCTGAGTGCCACGGAAGCATGCCTGATTGCATAGTGGTTGATATTGAGAGGCTGTCCTTAAAGTAATAATAAGGAAGCCTGTTACCTCTCCTCTGCAAAAGACATCATGTAATATTTAAGAGGAATCAAGGCCCACCATCTTTTGATGGATGTTTATCCACTTGTTTGCTGCCCCCTCATTTTCAAACTAATAAAAAGCGAGGAAATGTACAGAGCCATATTGGGGTGTCATGCCACATGGTAGGAACTCGACATTGATCAAGGTGAACTTCCTTTCCCAGCCTTTGTTGAATGGTGATTCCCTTGTTAGTCAGTATCCTGCTATACTTAGGGTGGAACACTCCGAGTGAAGGTGAAGTTCTTTGTTCCTCCAGGTCTATGAATTCCTAAATTAAGCAGGTGACGCACCCAGCTGCCCAAGCAGTGGAACCAACATGCAATGAACAGGCAGACCAGTTTCCCAGAACATATTCTGGAACTTGGGGAGGGTCTTGCCTGAAACCTTACAACACTGGGTCCCCTAATAAACCATGAGACTTTGAACAGCTGGTGTTTTCTTAGTCTTCATTCCTCTCTGCCCCTCCCCCCCCCCCCATCTATGGCCAGTTTCTTTTCCAGGGACCCAGTTTGCTGCAGCTGTGGGCAGTTACAAGCATGAGAGATCTTTCTATTTGCTGAGATCTTCAATTTCTTTTGGAGGCTTGATGCTCTTGTCATACAGATCTTTCACTTCCTTGTTTACAGTGTCACACCAAAATATTTTATATTATTTGGGAATATAATGAAGGGTGTTGTGGGAAGCCATCCTGAGCTATTCGGACTTATGCTTACTCATGGCCCTAAGGTGGTGGCAGCTAAAATATGAGAACAATTAACTAGAGTCTTCCCCATGAGCTATCGGTGCAAGAAGATTCCCGAGAATACCACAAGATGTTCCTGCCCTAACCGTGGAATGTACCTGCTGGCGTTAACTCCAGGTGTCCTCTCCAGATGACCAGATGACCTCCTCGCTTGCTTCCTGCTTCGACCCCTAGGGGTGTCTCTGCCCTTCCCTCCTTTGTCTGGTGTGAAGGTTATTTCCTTCTCTGTAAGCCTTAAAACCCACTTACCTCCCCGACATTAAATGAAGCCTTGACACAACCCAGACTGACTCTGATTTTGTTAGCGTGCTTGGCTTCCCTTTTCTCTCCCCCCCATTTTTGACCCTCAGGTAGTGCCTCTTCGAGACCCTGGAATAACTGGACCTGCTGGACAGGTCATAGTGGCGCCCGAACCAGGGACCCGAAGTATGGTCAACTACTGGACGACGGAGGAGAAATCCCGGGAAAAGGAATGAAGGACCCCACAGACCACATTGCTCTTGCGTCGCTGGAGGGGCAGGTAAGTGGCCAAACATTGTCGTCCGATTGTCATTGGGGAAAAAAAAGAGGCTAAAGAGGCTTGATTCATAGGAGAAATCAAGCAATCATTCAGGGAGAGAGAAGTAAGAGTTAAAAAAAAAGATTTAATTAAGTTCTTTTGTTTTGTCATGAAAAATGCCCTTGGTTGGGTTTAAGTGGACCTGATATTTACCGCTAATGCGGAATAGGGTTGGTAAAGAAATTAATAAGATTTTGAAAACAGGTACAGGTGAACCAATGTCTGATACATTCTTTAGTTACTGGGGGCTCATTCAGAGTGCGAACGAGGACCCTGCTGAATATTGCCTCCGCCCTTTGTCGCGGGCAGCTTCTGTGACCTTGCTTTCCCCTAAAAAGAACTCTCCAAAACCTTCCTCGGTCTTTATAGACAGGTCTAAGTCCCAGCCATCCGCTCCTGTAACTTCTCTTTATCCTCTGCTCCTGAGGGACCCATCCCTTGCTGATATGCCATTAAGTTAAGAGACCCCCCCCCCCCCCCCCGGAGAAAGCCAACTTGGAGGAGAAAAGCTGCAGAGAGCAAGCAGCCCTCTTAAAGGAGCTACGAGGGACAAATGGTCACTCTAACTTCAAGATTTATTTCAAAGTCAAATGCCTAGAAAAAGCCAGAGCCAAAACAAACCCCTCCACGTGGCCTGCCACCCTATATCCAGGCATGCAGCGCAGCTCCTCTCAGCCAGGTTCCTCAGACCTTTACTGGGTCCAGGCAATCACCAGAGATCGTCCTATATGATCAGCCTTAAAATAAATGGTAAAAGCTTTGAGGGCATCTTAGACTCAGGTGCCGATTCTACTGTGATCTCACAAAGTGCTTAGACTCCCGCTTGGCCTTTGCAAGCCTCTCTGACCCATCTGCAGGGGAATGGACAATCAAAAAATACTCTCCAGAGCTCACAGTTGCTGACTTGGGAGGACAGTGAGGGAAATACTAGCTTTACTCAGCCCTTCGTGGTCCCTGGTCTGCCTGTTAACCTCTGGGGAAGAGACATTCTCTCTCAAATGAAAGTCCTTATGTGTGGTCCCAATGAGGTTATTGCTCAACAAATACTCTCCCAGAGCTATCTCCCTGGACAGGGACTAGGCAGAAATGGACAGGGGAGACCCATGCAGGTAGAAGTCAGAAACTGCTGCTGAGGCGGCCAGAGAAAAACCTCTCACGGGCAGCAGAGACCTGGACTGCAGAGAAATTCCTAGGCTCTTCTTCCCTCTCCACAGGTGTGTGTGTTTGACTAGGCATCCTCCTTCCCCCTTGTTAAATCTTAAACAAGAGAAAAAGCAGGTTTCAGAAAAGCAGTTTTTCCATGTGTAGGACATGGTATAAAAAAAAAAATGGTTGGAAGCTATTTCAAAACTCTCCTGGTGGGGACTGGAAAGCGGGAGACGTCCTGTTTTCTCTCTGAAACCTACTGGAGATCTCTTTAGTTCAGGTTAAGATATTTGGATCTCTTTGGGACATCACGTTCCCTCGCTGTCTGTTGTTTGTCTTTTGGTGCACCAAAACTTGTCTATATGTGTGTCAATTTGTGTTGTCTATTGTTTTGTTTGGCTGAATGATTGGTCGTTTTTATGTTTTATGTTAAAAAGAAAAAATGGTAAAAAAGCTTTATCTTGCTGGCAGTCCTGCCAATTGCAGTTTACACAGAGGAGGCTAATTTGAGGTGCCTCACATTCATAAGTAGGAGTAAAACACCACTAAAGGAAAAAAAAATGTGCAGCAGTGGACAATGGTGGCGCACGCCTTTAATCCAAGCACTTGGGAGGTAGAGCACAGGGCAGCGCATGGCGCGTAGGGCACAGGCAATAATGGCGGCCGCCAGAGAGAGCCCAGAACTCCGTGGGCCACGGGCAATTGGCCCTGGCAAGCGGTTAAAGGCAGAGTGCTAGCGCCTCAAAGTTACTTGGCCTTGCTCCGGCTTGGAGGGACCCCGGAACTCTGTGGGCCACGAGCCAGTAGACCCGGCAGAGTGCTCAACTTTTTCTCTTAGAGAACCAATAACGTCCAGTTTGGGAAAACTCTGGTTTAACTCATAAAATTTGTGTAATTGCTTTATTCTTGTTTTTAATTAGGTCTTAAAGGTATAAATGTTTTACATATCTTGGCTATAGAGTTATAAATTAATTGGCTATGATTTAAAAGGTATAGTGTTACTAAGAAAAGGTTTGTTTAAAACTGGCAATTCAGTGTCAGAGCCATCTTAACTAGCTACACGTGGCATGACGCAACCCAGGAAAGACAGGCCTCTAAAATGCTTCTAAATTGGCTTGGTGTTTCGTGTGAAAATCTTGGCCTGGAGATTGGACTTATAAGAAATATGATTTAAAATAATGTCTCTTTAATAAGTTACACCGTCATACACTTGAACATAAGAACAGGCAGACAAACCTTGTGCTGTAAAGAATACGTTTGCCATTGATTTTAAAGTAAATAGATTGTTTAAAATTGGAATTTGCTTCCAAAGTTGCAGTTGTGCTCTAATATTGCAAGGAAAAATTGAGTTACAATAAAAATTGCCACTGTGCCATTGGCTGCAGTTTGCGCCTGGTTAAAGGCTCATGATTCTTAACATATTTTGTAATTAAGATGATTTTAAGTATGATACAGCTGTGGCCATTTTAGGCCCATTGCTACTTTTCCACAAGTTTATAGGCTACAATGGTAGAAGCAAAATTTAACCCTCCAAAATTAAAAGGGAGATCTCAGTGGAAATTTATTTGATATCTGGAATTGCAGGTTCCTTTGGTTATTCAATCTTCAAGGTGTCCTGGCTGGACTGGACTGGCGGGTTTGGGTCTGGTCTTAGATAAAAAGCTCAGATTAGAAGGTGGTTAAGTTTGAGGAAGCACATGGAAAGTCCTAGCCAAGGACTCTAGGTGGGTCCTTGGGAGGGAAAAAAGGGGAATTTACATTTGAATTAATGCAAGGCTTGGGGCTGCCTCAGTTGAAGCTTGTGAAAAACTATTTTTGCCTTACAGACCTCACCTCAACTAGGGAATGTTTGGCTAAAAGGACATTCCTTACATCCTTATCCACATGTGGTTTAAAATGCAGTTAAAATCTATAAAAGGTCAATAAGGCATTAACATTTGGCCTGTCTACTCCATACAAAATTATAGATTAAAGGGTGTTTTTTGCTTTACATTCTGACAATTATAAAAGCATTCGCTTCTAACTTTAAAGAAGCAATAAAGTGCCGCTTCCAGATCCAGATCAGCCTGGGCAGCAACGCCACATCTACCGGTCCTGCAAGAGGCTAGCAGGGCTTCCGGGCAGCCAGCTGGGAGAAGTCGGTGTGCTCTAGTAAATCCTGCGGGCCCCAGAGGGAGCCTTCGGGTGCCTGCTTTGGGATCTGAACAGCCTGGGCAGCAGCACCCTGTCTACAGGCAGTACAGGGTGTAAGCTGTGCAACAGAGGCCAACAGGGAAGGGGCAGCTTGCACTGGTGAGTCTAGCACTGACAAGACCAAGTAACACCAGTGAGAACTAGATGGAAAAAGGCAAACGCAGGAACGTCACTAACAGAAATCAAGGCAATATGGCAACATCTGAACCCAATTCTCCTCTACCAGCATGTCCTGGATACCCCATCACACCGGTAAACCAAGATTTGGATTTAAAATCACTGGTCATGATGCTGGTACAGGAACACATGAAGGACATACTCAAAGAAATTCAGGAGAAAATGGATCAAAAGTTAGAAGCCCTTGCAAGGGAAACACAAAAATCATTGAAAGAAATCCAGGAGAATACAAAAGCCAACAAGGAGGAAACGCAAAAAACACTTAAAGAAATACAGGAGAACTTTGGTCAATAGGCTGAGGTCATGAAAGAGGAAACACAAAAATCTCTTAAAGAATTACAGGAAAGCACAAACAAGCAAGTGAAGGAGCTAAGCAAAACCATCCAGGATCTAAAATCAGAAGTAGAAACAACTAAGAAAACTCAAAGGGAGACAACTTTGGAGATAGAAAGCCTTGGGAAGAAATCAGGGGACAGAGATGCAAATATCAACAACAGAATACAAGAGATAGAAGAAAGAATCTCAGATGCTGAAGATTCCATAGAAACCATGGACTCAACAGTTAAAGAAAATGCAAAATGCAAAAAGCTTGTAACCCAAAATATCCAGGAAATCCAGGACACAATGAGAAGACCAAACCTAAGGATTATAGGCATAGATGAGAGTGAAGACTTACAACTTAAAGGGCCAGCAAATATCTTCAATAAAATTATGGAAGAAAACTTCCCTAACCTAAAGAGAGAGATGCCCATGAATATACAAGAAGCCTACAGAACTCCAAACAGACTGGACCAGAACAGAAATACTTCCTGTCACATAATAATCAAAACACCAAATGTTCTAAACAAAGAAAGAATATTAAAGGCAGTAAGAGAAAAAGGCCAAGTAACATATAAAGGAAGACCTATCAGAATCACAGCAGACTTTTCACCTGAGACTATGAAGGCTAGAAGGTCCTGGGCAGATCTCATGCAGACTCTAAGAGAACACAAATGCCAACCAAAACTACTATATCCAGCAAAACTCTCAATCACCATAGATGGAGAAACTAAGATATTTCATAACAAAACCAAGTTTTCCCAATATCTATCCACAAACCCAGCCCTAAAAAGGATAATAGGAGGACAACACCAATACAAGGAGGGAAACTTCACCCTGGAAAAAGCAAGATAGTAACCTTTCATCAAACCCAAAAGAAGTTAAGCAATCAAATTTAAAAAATAACGTCAAAAATGAAAGGAAGTAACAATCACTATTCCTTAATATCTCTTAACATCAATGGACTTAATGCCCCAATAAAAAGACACAGACTAATTGACTGGATATGTAAACAGGACCCTACATTTTGCTGCTTACAGGAAACAAACCTCAGGGTCAAAGGCAAACACTACCTTAGAGTAAAAGGCTGGAAGACAATTTTACAAGCAAATGGTCTCAGGAAACAAGCTGGAGTAGCCATTTTAATATCAGATAAAATTGACTTTCAACCCAAAGTCATCAAAAGAGACTCTGAGGGACACTTCTTGCTGGTCAAAGGAAAAATACAACAAGAAGAACTCTCAATCCTGAACATCTATGCTCCAAATGCAAGGGCACCCTCTTTCGTAAAAGAAACTTTATTAAAACTCAAAGCACACATTGCACCTAACACAATAATTGTGGGTGACTTCAACACTGCTCTTTCCTCAATGGACCGATCAGGAAAACAGAAACTAAACAGGGACACAATGAAACTAATTGAAGCTTTGGACCAATTAGATTTAACAGATATATATAGAACATTCTATCCTAAAACAAAAGAATATACCTTTTTCTCAGCACCTCATTGTACCTTCTCCAAAATCGACCATATAATTGGTCACAAGACAGACCTCAACAAATATAAGAAGATCGAACTAATCCCATGCCTCCTATCTGATCACTATGGAGTAAAAGTGGTCTTCAATAGCAACAAAAACAACAGAAAACCCACATACACGTGGAAACTGAACAATACTCTACTCAATGATACCATGGTCAAGGAAGAAATAAGGAAAGAAATTAAAGACTTTTTAGAACACAATGAAAATGAAAACACAACATACCCAAATCTATGGGACACAATGAGAGCAGTGCTAAGAGGAAAACTCATAGCCCTGAGTGCCTCCAAAAAGAAAATGGAGAGAGCATACATTACCAGCTTAATGACACACCTGAAAGCCCTAGAACAAAAAGAAGCTATTTCACCCAGGAGGAGTAGAAGGCAGGAAATCAAACTCAGGGCCGAAATCAATCAAGTAGAAACAAAGAGAACCATACAAAAAATCAACAAAACCAGGAGCTGGTTCTTTGAGAAAATCAACAAGATAGATAAACCCTTAGCCAGACTGATCAAAGGGCACAGAGAAAGTACCCAAATTAACAAACTTAGAAATGAAAAGGGAGATATAACAATGGAAACTGAGGAAATCCAAAAAATCATCAGATCCTACTACAAGAGACTGTACTCAACACAACTGGAGAATCTGGAGGAAATGGACAATTTCCTTGACAGATACCAAATACCAAAATTAAATCAGGACCAACTAGACCATCTAAACAGTCCTATAATGCCTAAAGAAATAGAAGGAGTCATAGAAAGTCTTCCAACCAAAAAAAGCACAGGACCAGATGGTTTCAGTGCAGACTTCTACCAGACCTTCAAAGAAGAGTTAACACCAATACTCTTCAAACTATTCCACAAAATAGAAACAGAAGGAACACTACCCAATTCCTTCTACGAAGCCACAATTACGCTGATACCAAAGCCACACAAAGATCCAACAAAGAAAGAGAACTTCAGACCAATTTCCCTTATGAACATCGATGCAAAAATACTCAATAAAATTCTTGCCAACCGAATCCAAGAACACATCAAAACGATCATCCACCATGATCAAGTAGGCTTTATCCCGGGAATGCAGGGTTGGTTCAATATACGGAAATCCATCAATACAATCCACTACATAAACAAACTCAAAGAACAAAACCACATGGTCATTTCATTGGATGCTGAAAAAGCATTTGACAAAATTCAGCATCCTTTCATGCTTAAAGTCTTGGAGAGAACCGGAATTCAAGGCCCATACCTAAACATAGTAAAAGCAATATACAGCAAACCGGTAGCCAGCATGAAACTAAATGGAGAGAAACTTGAAGCAATCCCACTGAAATCAGGGACCAGACAAGGCTGCCCACTTTCTCCTTATCTTTTCAATATTGTACTTGAGGTACTAGCTCGGGCCATTCGACAACATAAGGAGGTCAAAGGGATACAAATTGGAAAGGAAGAAGTCAAACTATCATTATTTGCAGATGACATGATAGTCTACCTAAGTGACCCAAAAAACTCCACTAGAGAGCTCCTACAGCTGATAAACAACTTCAGCAAAGTGGCAGGTTATAAAATCAACTCAAGCAAATCAGTGGCCTTCCTATACTCAAAGGATAAGCAGGCTGAGAAAGAAATTAGGGAAATGACCCCCTTCACAATAGCCACAAACAGTATAAAGTATCTTGGGGTGACTCTTACCAAACATGTGAAAGATCTGTATGACAAGAACTTCAAGACTCTGAAGAAGGAAATGGAAGAAGACCTCAAAAAATGGGAAAACCTCCCATGCTCATGGATCAGTAGAATCAATATAGTTAAAATGGCCATTTTGCCAAAAGCAATATACAGATTCAATGCAATACCCATCAAAATCCCAACTCAATTCTTCACAGAGTTAGAAAGAGCAATTATCAAATTCATCTGGAACAACAAAAAACCCAGGATAGCTAAAACTATTCTCAGCAACAAAAGAAAATCTGGGGGAATCAGTATCCCTGACCTCAAGCAATACTACAGAGCAATAGTGTTAAAAACTGCATGGTATTGGTACAGTGACAGGCAGGAGGATCAATGGAACAGGATTGAAGATCCAGAAATGAACCCACACACCTATGGCCACTTGATCCTCGACAAGGAGGCTGAAAACATCCAATGGAAAAAAGATAGCCTTTTCAACAAATGGTGCTGGTTCAACTGGAGGTCAGCATGCAGAAGAATGCAAATTGATCCATCCTTGTCTCCTTGTCCTAAGCTCAAATCCAAATGGATCAAGGACCTCCACATAAAGCCAGACACTCTGAAGCTAATAGAAAAGAAACTGGGGAAGACCCTTGAGGACATCGGTACAGGGAGAAAGTTTCTGAACAGAACACCAATAGCGTATGCTCTAAGAGCAAGAATTGACAAATGGGACCTCATAAGGTTACAGTTTCTGTAAGGCAAAGGACACCATCAAGAGGACAGATTGGCAACCAACAAATTGGGAAAAGATCTTCACCAATCCTACATCAGATAGAGGGCTAATATCCAATATATATAAAGAACTCAAGAAGTTAGACTCCAGAAACCCGAACAACCCTATTAAAAAATGGGGTACAGAGTTAAACAAAGAATTCTCACCTGAAGAACTTCGGATGGCGGAGAAGCATCTTAAAAAATGTTCAACTTCATTAGTCATTAGGGAAATGCAAATCAAAACAACCCTAAGATTTCATCTTACACCAGTCAGAATGGCTAAGATTAAAAATTCAGGAGACAGCAGGTGTTGGAGAGGGTGTGGAGAAAGAGGAACACTCCTCCACTGCTGGTGGGGTTGCAAATTGGTACAACCACTCTGGAAATCATTTGGCCATTCCTCCAAAAACTGGGCACCTCACTTCCAGAAGATCCTGCTATACCACTCCTGGGCATATATCCAGAGGATTCCCCACCATGTAATAAGGATACATGCTCTACTATGTTCATAGCAGCCCTATTTATAATTGCCAGATGCTGGAAAGAACCCAGGTATCCCTCAACAGAAGAGTGGATGCAAAAAATGTGGTATATCTACACAATGGAGTACTATTCAGCCATTAGAAACAATGAATTCATGGAATTCTTAGGCAAATGGATGGAGCTAGAGAACATCATACTAAGTGAGGTAACCCAGACTCAAAAGGTGAATCATGTTATGTACTCACTAATAAGTGGTTATTAACCTAGAAAACTGGAATACCCAAAACATAATCCACACATCAAATGAGGTACAAGAAGAAAGGAGGAGTGGTTCTGGAAAGACTCAGTGAAACAGTATTTGGCAAAACCAGTACGGGGATGTGGGAAAGGGTGGGTGGGAGGACAGGGGAAGAGAAGGGGGCTTACGGGACTTTCGGGGAGTGGAGGGGCTAGAAAAGGGGAAATCATTTGAAATGTAAATAAATTATATCGAATAAAAAAAATTTAAAAAAAAAGGAAAAAAAAAGCAATAAAGCAATTTCATTAGAAGGTTTTTTTTCTTTAAGGAATGGCTAGTAGTCTTACCTTAAGTGAGAAAAAATATTTTTTCTCTATCTCAATACAAGAAGCTAGGATCTTAAATTCTTCCGTGTATAATGTTCATGGAATGTTCATTACAGGCCTTTTTTCCTAACCATAGGCCTTTAGAATTTTTACATAAATGATTTTTAAAGGATTTAGGATATATTAATTGGCTTTATCTTATATTAACCTCATCTTAAGCTTGCCCTTGGAAGACCTAAACCTCTGTTTTCAAGGAGAAAAACGTTTGTTCCTTGTTTCAAACAGCAATCAAATTGGTTATTACAAAACATTGATGGTTGATCTATTACATGGCAAGCCTTTTTTAGGCAAAATTAATAATTGTTATCTAAAAGATAAATTGTTAAAATATATGCCTCTATACATATTTAATATTGTTATAGATTTATACATGCATCCTATAAAAATGTACCTACTATGGGAGTAAAGCTCATATAATTATATCACATGTTTATTCTTTTGAGTGTCCCCTTGCTTCAGCACAGATAATTGAATTGGGTGCTGTAGCTGTTCTTCTTAAAATGTCAAAAATCATACTTTTGATTTATATATTAATATAAAAATATTAATATATATATATCATGGGTTACAATTGCTGAAATTGTTTCTTTTTATGCTACTAATTCTTAACTTTTACAATTATTTATATAAATGGAATTCAAAAAATTAATGAAAATATACATGACGATTGACAGCTTTTCAAGCTTTCTAGTTATAACTGTTTTTACATATGTTATTTTTTATACTGAATGTTCCAAATCAGATTAAGACAGATATTATAACTGATTATTATAGTCATTCATTTGAGATGTTTTATTAATAATTTAATATTAGTCATATTACTGAGATTCCTCATAATTCACAGAGACAAGATATTATGCAACAGGCCCATAGAACTTTACAACAATATTTTTATAATAAAAGAAGGGAGAATCACATCTCTATATACCACAAAAATTTAAAAATTTTAATACCAGGGAACTCTAAGTGTAGAGAAGAGGCATGTTTGTGTTCTTTCTACAGGATGCTGAAGGAACATGCTAGCTGCCAGAGTATGCTCATGCTGAGATTTCACCCTGGCTTTCCACCTTGCTCTCCAGCCTTTTGGGGCCCTTCCTGGGTCTTTTGTTGCTTTTGTCATTTGGCTCCTGGGCCTTTAACAGATTAACCAGTTTTGTTAAATCACAGATTGATTCTGCCTTGACAGACGTGGAGGTAGCAACCATCGGCCTTCAGTTCTCTACCCTTGCTGCAGGCACAGAGCTTTCTTGGTTCCTAAGCAGTAGAAACATCAATGCCAGGGAGGGTGACCTCCGGCTCCTAATAGTGGCTGAGGGCCTTAAGCTGTGGAGTAGCTAATGACGGGAAATATTGTGGTGCCACGAGCCAGATGCACACCACCTATTGGCTGCAGGGTGACTCCATGACGGGATTATTGTGAGTCCGCTACCTGGAAGCCCGTCACACCCACCAAGGGCCTGATTAAGCCATTGGCGTGGGATGTGATGCCAGGAGTGGATGCAACTTACATAGCCTAAGGCAGAGGCCCTGCCCTACTAGGATCTAAAAGGGCTTAGTTACTGCAGTGCTGGACATGGGGGCAAAACCACATAGCCTAAAACAGACTCTCCACCGACCCTCTTTCCATAGCCACCCCCCAATTTAAGAAAGAAAAAAGGAGGAGATGTGGGAACCCATCCTGAGCTATTCGGACTTATGCTTACTCATGGCCCTAAGGTGGTGGCTGCTAAAATATGAGAACAATTAACTAGAGCCTTCCCCATGAGCTACCGGTGCAAGAAGATTCCCGAGAATACCACAAGATGTTCCTGCCCTAACCGTGGAATGTACCTGTTGGCGTTAACTCCTCTCTGCTGGTGTCCTCTCCAGATGACCAGATGACCTCCTCGCTTGCTTCCTGCTTCGACCCCTAGGGGTGTCTCTGCCCTTCCCTCCTTTGTCTGGTGTGAAGGTTATTTCCTTCTCTGTAAGCCTTAAAACCCACTTACCTCCCCGACATTAAATGAAGCCTTGACACAACCCAGACTGACTCTGATTTTGTTAGCGTGCTTGGCTTCCCTTTTCTCTCCCCCCCATTTTTGACCCTCAGGTAGTGCCTCTTCGAGACCCTGGAATAACTGGACCTGCTGGACGGGTCAGGGTGTTGCTTCCATAATTTCTTTCTCAGCCTCTTTATCCTTTGAGTAGATGAAAGTTAGTGATTTGTTCCAGGTAATTTTTTATCCAGCCACATTGGCAAAGTTTCATATCAGCAAAAGGAGTTCTCAGATGAAATTTTTGGAGTAACTTAAGTATACATTCATATCATCTGAAAATAGTGATATTTTTACTTCTTCCTTTATAATTTTTATCCATTGACCTACTTTGGTTGTCTGATTGCTCTGTCTAGAAATTCAAGCACTATACTGAATAGATAGGGAGAGAGTGGCAGCCTTAATTAGTCCCTGATTGTAGTGAGTTTGCTTTAAATTTCTCTCCATTTAGTTTGATGTTGGCTACAGGTTGGATCTATATTACTCTTACTATCTTTACATATAGGCCTTGAATTCCTGTTCTTTTCAAGACTTTTTAAATGAAGGGGTAGTGAATTTTGTTAAATGTTTTTTTTTCAGCATCTAATGAAATATCCATGTGTGTGTATGTGTGTGTGTGTGTGTGTGTGTGTGTGTGTGTTTAAGTTTGTTCATTGATGGATTTCTGTATATTGAACCATCCCTGCATCCCTGGGATAAAGGATAAAAGCTACTTGATCAAGGTGAATAACCATTTCATCCAGGTTTTCAAACTTTTAGTAGTATAAACTCTTGTAGTAGGATATGATGATTTTTGAATTTCCACAGTTTCTGTTGTTATGTCTCCCTTTTCATTTCTGATTTTATTAATTTGGATACTGTCTCTGTGTCCCTTGGTTAGTCTGGCTAAGGGTTTATCTATCTTGTTGATTTTTTCAAAGAACCCGCTCCTTGTTTTGTTGATTCTTTGTATAGTTCTTTTTTTTCCCTGCTTGGATGATTTCAATATTCTTTCTTTGTTTAGTGCATTTGGTGTTTTGATTATTATGTGGCAGGAAGTATTTCTTCTCTGGTCCAATCTGTTTGGAGTTCTGTAGGCTTCCTGTATGTTCATGGGCATCATCTTTCTTTAGGTTAGGGAAGTTTTCTTCTATAATTTTGTGGAAGATATTTATTGGGCCTTTAAGATGTAAATCCTTGCTTTCTGCTATTCCTATAATCCTTAGATTTGGTCTTCTCATTGTTTCCTGGAGTTCCTGGATGTTTTGGGTTACAAGCTTTTTGCATTTTGCATTTTCTTTGACTGTTGAGTCAATGATTTCTATGGAATCTTCAGCATCTGAGATTCTTTCTTCTATCTCTTGTATTCTGTTGTTGATGCTTGCATCTATGACTCCTGAATTCTTTCCAAGGTTTTCTATTTTCAGAGATGTCTCACTTTGTGATTTCTTTGTTGATTCTATTTCCGATTTCGATCTTGGATAGTTTTGTTCAGTTCCTTCACTTGTTTGTTTGTTATTTTCTGGAAATTCTTTAAGGGATTTTTGTGTTACCTCTTTAAGGGCTTCTACCTGTTGATCCATGTTCTCCTGTGTTTCTTTTAGGGATTTTTGAGATTCTTCTTTACGAGTTTCTGCATGTTGACCCACGTTCTCCCGTAATTCCTTATGGGATTTTTGTATTGCTTCTTTAAGGGCTTCAACCTGTTGACCCATATTCTCGTGTATTTCTTTAAGAAATTTTTTGTTTCCTCTTTAAGGGCTTCTACCTTTTGATCCATATTCTCCTGTCTTCCTTTAAGGGATTTTTGTGCTTCTACCTGTTGACTCATATTCTCTTCTATTTCTTTAAGGGAGTTATTTGTGTTTTTCTTGAAATCCTCCATTAGCGATATGAATTGTGATTTCAAATCTGGTTCTTGCTTTTCTGATGTGATGGAGTATGCAGGATTTGCTGTTGTGGGAGAGCTGGGTTCTCCTGCCAGTTCTCGAATGTCCTGCTCCTGTAGGTTCTCTAATACCCTGCTCCTGTCGGTAAAACCCTGCCCCCAGACTTCAAGGAGATATCTGAGAAATCGTTGGCTCCTCTTCTCAGGCGTTGCCTGCTGGGATTAAAGGACTTCATGTCTTACAGGTCCCGGGATGTTTCCAGGTGAGACTGTCTTGAGGCAGCCTTGATTTCCAGGTGAAAGCAGCTGTATTGTTCTCAGAAGAACAAAGGCCAGGGATAACACAAGCAGAAGGCTGGAGGTGGCGGCCAGGAATGTTGCAGGCTGATCAAATGGGCTGAGAATCCCAGCTCAATGCTGTGGGGGAAGGGACAATTTCCCCCTTAATTATTTATTTTTTAAAAAACTCAGTGGATAGATATATTCGTCAAAAGATGACGGGCTTTAATCAGTGAGGGAAAGCAGAGGCCTCGGCCCCCTTAAACATTAATTGACATCTTTTTCAGGGGAGGGGAAATAGACTGCCTTAATAATTTAAGGACTGTATTTCAATGTCAACCCCTATGCAGCCCGGCAAGCTTTTCAGGGAAACTTGGAAGCAGGACATTTCCTTTTCCCTTGCAGTGCCTCGCCTTGCACCTCAAACTGATGCCCATGTTTGCTAAATTAACAAACATGCATAGATCTGGTTCTATGCAGCCCCCTCTCTGGGGATCCACTGGTAAAGTAAATGTCTTGAGAGTGTGGCCTTGCGGGCCTGCCTCCACAGCCTTCCATCGGATCCTTAGAAGCATTGCTGCAGTCGCACACCTTCGAGTGCTGTATCAGAGAGATACCTGCTTGAAACACAAAAAGAGATTAAAAGAAAAAACCTGCTTGGGCAGTATCTGGAAGGCCCAAGGCATTCAATTTGATTGCAGATTTGTGACCCAGGCAAGAGGCCTGGCTTGCAAATTAACTACAAGAGCACAAAGGAACCTTTCTTCCCAAGTAAGTGAGAAGCAGCTTAAAGAATACCTTTTTGAATTAATTAATTATAGGGTGTGCTTATCTGTTGTACCAACCTTTCTGGCAGCCATTGGGCTCCATCTTCTTTTTGAGAAAAGATACAAACCGACCCCCTGCCCCAGATTAAAACGGGATCTGGACCGTTCCATGTATTAGTTAAAGGGTTACGCATTTAACCATGGTATAAGAATTAGAACTGGTAGGGTGCCAGTGCCTGTATGCTGCAGATTGACTGTTAGCATCAGTCTGCAGGAAATTTAAAACGAATAAAACAAAAGCAAGGTGTGCTTTGGGTGACCTGGGGGGGGGGGTATAATTTCCCCTTCTTTGTTTTAAAAAGCCAGTTTTTAAGAGTGCGATGAGTATGCTCGACAATTCCTTGACCCATTGGTTTATAAGGAATTCCAGTTTTATGTTTAATACCAAATTTTTTACAAAACGAGATAAAGTTCTTGCCAGAGTAGGCTGGCCCATTGTCTGTCTTAATGATCTTGAGTAATCCCATGGTATTAAAGGCTTGTAAACAATGATCAATTACATTTTTAGAGGCTTCTCCCAAATGTAGAGAAGCAAAAAGAAATCCTGAACAAGTATCAATGCAAACATATATAAATTTTAATTTTCCTAATTCTGCATAGTGAGTTACATCCATTTGCCAAATTTGATTAGGTATAAGTCCTTGTGGATTAACCCCTAAGTGAGGAACTGGTGCTGATGTAAGGCAATTAGAGCATTGTTTTACAATCATTCTTGCTTGCCCCTTTGTGATCTTATGATGGAGTCTTAATGTATGGCTAGAAAGATGAAATCTATCATGATCATGTCTAGCCATTTCCACAGGTTCTAAAACTAAAGCCTCTCTTATTAGAGCTCTGTCAATGCACTGATTGCCTTCAGCTAAAGCTCCAGGAAGACCGGAGTGAGCTCTTATATGGCCAATGTATAAGGGATTTTTCCTAGCAAGAATGATACTTTGCAATTGTGAAAACAAGGATCTTGCTGGTGTATTAAAATTAAATGTGCCACAGGTCTCTAATTGTGGTACAGAATATGCAGTGTAAGCACTGTCAGTAAAGAGATTAAAGGTACTACTTACAGATTGAAAGACACATAATACCACTGTCAGTTCTGATAACTGAGCAGAAAGCCCAGGGTTCTCTATATCCACCTGTTGATTACTAATAAGATATCCAGCTCTTCCTTTGGAAGAGCCATCTGTGAAAATTAAAAGGGCGTTATGTAATGGCTGTAAAGATGTCATTTTAGGAAATACAACCTCATGCATATTTAAAAACTTTATCAATTTTTCTTGAGGATAATGGTTATCTATAGTCCCTTCAAAGCCCATTTGAGCAAGGAACCAATCTGTGCTATGTTGTTTTAACCAAGCATCTTGATCTACATTATAAGGCTGAATAATAATATCTGGTTCTTTGCCAAAATAAGTTAGCGCCTGCTTTCTTCCAAGCACAATTACTTGGGCTACTGCCTCATAATATGTCAAGATATTACACCTTGAAGACACCCTCAAATGAATCCATATAAGAGGAGCCTTTTGCCATAATAAACCTGTAGGCAAATCAGTCATATTAAAAATTAGCAGATGTAAAGGTAAAAAATAATCTATATAGGTAACAAATTGATTTTCAATAGTTTTCTCCACTCGCTGTAAAGCCAAAAGTCCTTCTGGAGTTAATAATCTAGGGGATGTAGGGTCAGCATTCCCCTTTAGAATATCAAATAAAGGTTGTAATTCTCTTGTAGTAAGCTTTAAATATGGTTGAAGCCAGTTAATATCACCCAATAACTTTTGAAAATCATTTAAAGTTTTTAAATTGTCCCTACGAATAATTATCTTCTGGGAAAAAACAGCTTGATCTGTAAGTTTGAAACTCAGATAATTATACGGATCCTGGGTTTATACTTTCTCTGGAGCTATTTACAATCCTTTAGCGGCTAAAGCTTGCTGCAAATCTTTAAAACATAAAAGCAAAGTCTGAGGATTTTTCCCCCCACAATCAAAATATCATCTGTGTAATGGACAAGGTAAATATCCAGCCACTGTTGTCTTACAGGCTGAATGGCCTGTGCCACAAACTTCTGACATAAGGCAGGACTGTTAGCCATGCCCTGAGGAAGAACTATCCATTGGTATCTTTTCATAGGTTCCATGAAATTAATAGAAGGAACACTGAAAGCAAATCTTTTGCAATCCTCTGGATGCAATGGAATAGTAAAGAAACAATCTTTTAAATCTATAACTATTTTATAAAATCCTCTAGGAATAGCCATGGGAGATGGAAGACAAGTTTGTGAAGCTCCCATGGGTACCATAGTTTTATTTACCTTTCTTAGATCTTATAGCAATCTCCATTTACCAGATTTTTTCTTGATAACAAATATTGGGGTATTCCATGGAGATTGAGATTGTCTTAAATGTCCTGCCTCTAGTTGCTCCTGCACTAGCAAAGAGGCAGCTTCTGTTTTTTCTTTAGATAAAGACCACTGATCAACCCACACAGGATTATCATTAAGCCATTGAATTTTATCAGCGTGGGATGCAGACAAGACAGTGGTCATTAGTGAAAATGCCCCAGACCTCTAGTGTTAGAGTTAGGCTGGGGGCTTTCAAGCCTTTTAATGCCTTGCCCTTCTTTCCCAAGCCCCTGAGCGGCAAAGATCCTTGCTCTAACTTTTGCCTAGAGACAATTTCGTTAGGACTACATATAATCAGATTCATTTGTGATAAAAGATCTCTCCCCCAAAGGGTAGTAGGCAAGTTTTGCATAACATAAGGCTGGATTTGTCCTGAATTTCCCTTTTCATCCTTCCAAGTTAGAAGTCTCATGCTCTGTTTTGGATTATTAGCATATCCAATACCTTGGAGATGGGTAAATGTTTCCATCAAAGGCCAGCTGGGTGGCCAGTCTTGTCCTTTAATAATTGTTACATCAGCTCCTGTATCTATTAATCCTTCAAAAACCTTTCCTTCAATTGTTAATTTAGGTTAGGTCTTTTATTAGTAATGGATTGAACCCATACACTCCAGAGGAGCCAAAGCCCTCCTGTCCTCTTTTATCCTTAACGAATTTGGAAGGCAGTAGATGTAAAGGAACCAAAACAAGTTGAGCAGTTCTTTGGTTAGCAGGTATAGTTATGACACCATGAGGGGAAGCAGCCATAATTTTTATTTCTCCCTCATAATAACTGTCTATGACACCTGGATAAATCTGTAGCCCCTTTTACTTCGTCCTAGAAGCAATCCCCAAGTTCCTGCAGGCAAAGGTCCAAAGACTCCTGTAGGCAGAATCTGGACACCCATTTCTGGGGTTAATAGGACATGGAAGCTGCTGCAGAGGTCCAGTCCTGTGCTTCCTGGTGTTGCTCTGATAAGCTCAAAGATGGATTTTCCTGGCTTGACAGCAGCTGCGTAGCCCCATAAACTGTCTGCCCTGGTTGAATCCGGGCCTGAGGCTGGTCCCTTCTCCAGTTTCCCTGACACCTTGAATAACAGTCTTAGATTTGCATTCTCTAGTCCAATGGTTTCCTTTACTACACTTAGGACAGATTTCTGGGATGCAAATTGATTGCCCACTTATAGCACCCCTGTTGCTAGGGCAATCACTTCTAAAATGACCCAGACTACCACATTTAAAACACTTTTTATTCCCTCGTCTCTGCGAAAGTATCCCCGGTATGGGGGTTCCCTGCAAAGCTGCGGCCATTGCTAGACCCTGATTATATGAGGGGCCAATTTCAGAACAGAGGCAAATATAACCAACTAAGTCTGTCTTCCCCCCTGTGAGGTCTGATAGCCTTGTGGCAGGCTGCATTAGCATTCTCATAAGCCAACTGAGTGACAATGGATTTTTTGCCTGTGAATTTCCAAAAATTCTGTTAGCTGTTTTCAATAATCTGTCCACAAAATCCTGAAAAAGTTCATCAGGAGCCTGTCTGACACCTGTTAAGCTTCCACTAAGATCTCCCTTCAATGGTAAAAGATTCCAAACATGGTGGGCAGCCATCGCAATCTGTGCATACACTGCAATAGGAAACCCAATCTGATTAGTATTCCCTTCATATACACCTTCTCCCAGTAACATATCAGCATCCCAATCTGGATGGCCTGCCTAAGTATTTACGGTGGCAGTCCTCTTACTAGCCTCACGCCACTCAGAAATCCAAAGCAAAAAATCTCCTCCTGACAAAGTAGCCTTACACAGAGTTCTCCAATCCCGTGGAGTTAAATTTGACTCTATCACAGTATCCAATAAAGCTTGTGTAAAAGGAGCTGTAGGACCCTACTGAGCCACAGCTGCCTTTAATTCTTTTATCACTTTGAATTCCAATGTCTGATATCGTCTAATCCTATTCTCCTAGTCTGTGATCTCAAGGACAGGAAAGGCTAAGAGTTCTGATGTATCCTGCCCTTCTCCATGAACCTGACTTACAGCTCCTTCTAGTGGCTATTGGTGCGTCTCAAGATCATTGTTCTCTCTAGTATTTGATACCCTTTTTAGCTCCTGTAATTCATTAGTCAATCTCTGTAACTCCAATTTTTGTAACTGCATATCACTCTGGATCTCGTCTCCTGCAACCAAAGTCATAGGCGGAGCAGAGGGCATGGTAGGGGCCCATTCTTCCCATGAAATTCTGAGAAATCATTAGCTCCTCTTCTCAGTGGTTTGCCTGCTGGGATTAAAGGACTTCCTGTCTTACAGGTCCAGGGATTTTTCCAGGTGAGACTGCCCTGAGGCAGCCTTGATTTCCAGGTGAAAGCAGCTGTATTGTTCTCAGAAGAACAAAGGTCAGGGATAATACAAGTGGAAGACTGGGGGTGGCGGCCAGGAATGTTGCAGGCTGATCAAATGGGCTGAGAAGCCCAGCTCAATGCTGT
This sequence comes from Apodemus sylvaticus, assembly GCF_947179515.1. Lineage (NCBI taxonomy): Eukaryota > Metazoa > Chordata > Mammalia > Rodentia > Muridae > Apodemus > Apodemus sylvaticus. The sequence continues at coordinate 57,176,894 of NC_067475.1, forward strand.
GGGGGAAGGGACACTTTTAAAAATAAATGCTATTCCAGATCAATTTGCAAATTGTTCTTTCTAACTCTATGAAAAAATGAATTGGATTTTTGATGGGGATTACCTTGAATCTGTAGATTGATTTTGGCAAGATAGTCATTTTTAATAAATTAATCTTGTCAATTCAGGAGCATGGGAGATCTTTCCATCTTCTGAGGTCTTCTTTGATTTCTTTCTCCAGAGACTTGAAGTTCTTGTCATACAGATCTTTCACTTGTTTGATTAGAGGCACCCCAATATACTTTATAATGTTTGTGACTATTGTGAAGGGTGTCATTTCTCTAATTTCCTTCTCAGCCTCTTTATCCTTTAGTATAAAAGGATATTTAGTATCCTTTAGTAGTATAGGAAAGCTACTGATTTTTTGAGTTAACTTTATATCTGGCCACATTGCTAAAGTTTTTTATCAGCTGTGGAGTTTTTTGATCACTTAAGTATACTCTCGTATCAACTGAAAATAATAATAATTTGACCTCTTTCTTTCCAGTTTGCATACTTTGACTTCCCTTTGTTGTCTAATTGCTCTAGCTAGATTGCTGAGTACTATATTGAACAGATACAGAGAGAGTAGGTAGCCTTGTCTAGTCCCTGATTTTAGCAGGATTGCTTCAAGTTTCTCTCCATTTAATTTGAAGTTTGCTGTATATTGCTTTTCCTATGTTTAGATATGGGCCTTCAATTCTTGATCTTTCCAAGACTTTTAGCATGAAAAGATCCTGAATTTTATCAAATGCTTTTCGGTATCGAATGACATGACCAGGTGGTTTTATCTTTCAGATTGTTTATGTAGTGGATTACATTGATGGATTTTCATATATTGAACCATCCCTGCATCCCTGGGATGATGCCTACTTGATTGTGGTGAATGATTGTTTTGGTGTGTTCTAGGATTCTGTTGGCAATAATTTTATTGAGTATTTTTGCATCAATATTCATAAGGGAAATTCGTCTGAAGTTCTCTTTCTTTGTTGGATCTTTGTTTGGTTTTGGTGTCAGCATAATTGTGGCTTCATAGAACAAGCTGGGTAGTTTTGCTTCTGTTTCTATTTTGTGGAATAGTTTTAAGGGTATTGATGTTAGGTTTTCTTTGAAGGTCTGATAGAATTCTGCACCAAAACCTTCTGGTCCTGTGCATAAACCCAGGACAGCAAAAACTATTTTAAATAGTAAAATAACTTCTGGGGTAATCAGTATCCCAGACCTCAAGCAATACTACAGAGCAATAGTGTTAAAAGCTGCATGGTATTGGTACAGTGACCATCAGGTAGATCAAAAGAATAGTATCAAAGACACAGAAATGAACCCACACAGCTACGGTCACTTGATCCTTGACAAAGGAGCTAAAACCATCCAGTGGGGGGAAAATATAGCCTTTTCAACAAATGGTGCTGCCTCAACTGGTGGCTAGCATGCAGAAGAATGCAAAATCAATCCATTCTATCTCCTTGTACTAAGCTCAAGTCCAAGTAGATCAAGGACCTCCACATAAAACCAGACACACTGAAACTAATAGAAAAGAAATTGGGGAAGAGTCTTGAACACATGGGCAAAGGGGAAAATTTCCTGAACACAACACCAATAGCTTATGCTCTAAGTTCAACAATTGTCAAATGGGACCTCATAAAATTACAAAGTTTCTGTATGATAAAGGACACTGTCAATAGGATAAAACAGCAACCAACACATTGGGAAAAGATCTTTACCAAACCTACATCTGACAGAGGGATCATATCCAATATATACAAAAATTCAAGAAGTTAGACTCCAGAGAACCAAATAACCCTATTAAAATGGGGTGCAGAGCTAAAGAAACAATTTTCAACTGATGAATATTGAATGGCTGAGAACAACCTAAAGAAATGTTCAACATCCTTAGTCATCAGGGAAATGCAAATCAAAAGAACTCTGAGATTTTACCTCACACCTGTCAGATTGGCTAAGATCAAAAACTCAGGAGACAGCAGGTACTGGCAAGGATGTGGAAAAAGTTGAATACTCCTCCACTGCTGGTGAGATTGCAAGCTAGTATAACTACTCTGGAAATCAGTTTTGTGGTTCCTCAGAAAACTGGGCATAATACTATCAGAGGACTCAATTATACCACTCCTGGGCATATATCCAGAGGATCCTCAAGCATGTATTAAGGAAACATGCTCCCCTATGTTCAAAACAGCCCTATTTATAATAGCCAGAAGCTGGGAAGAACCCAGATGTCCTTCAACAGATGAATGGATACAGAAAATGTGGTATATTTACACAATGGAATACTACTTAGCGATTAAAACAATGAATTCATGAATTTCTTAGATAAATGGATGAAACTGGAAAATATTATCCTGAGTGAGGTAAACCAATCACAAAGTAACACACATGCTATGCACTCACTGATAAGTGGATATTATTCCAGAAACTTGGAGTGTCCAAGACACACTCTGATCCTTTGTAGAAGGGGGAACAAAATACCTGTAGAAGGAGATACAGAGACAAATGGTGGAGAGTCTGAGAGAAAGACCATTCAGAGACTACACCACCTTGGAATCCATCCCATATACAGTTACCAAACCCAGAGTCTATTACTTATACCCACAAGTGCTTGCTGACTGCAGCCGGATATAGGTGCCACCTGGGAGGTTCTGCTAGTGCATGAGAAATACAGAGGGGCACACCCTCAGCCAGCCACTGAACTGAGCACAGGGTCCTCAATGGAGGAGCTAGAGAAAGGACCCAAGGATCTGAAGGGGTTTGCAGTGCCATAGGAGGAACAACTATGTGAGTCACCCAGTACTTCCAGAGATTCCTAGGAACAAAACCATCAACCAAAGAGTATATATGGAATTACCCATGACTCCAGATTCATAGGCAGCAGAGGATGGCCATGTTAGACAAAAAAGGGAGCGAGGCCCTTGGTCCTGGAAAGGCTCGATGCCAAAGTTTAGAGGAATACCAGGACAGAGAAGTTGAGAGGGTTGATTGGTGAACAGGGGAAGAGGAGATGGCTTATGGGATTTTCTGGGGGAGGGGAAGAAACCAGGAAAAGGCACATTTGAAATGGAAATAAAGAATGTATCTAATAAAAAAGATAAATGCTAAAATAGTTTTTCTTTTTAACTGCCAATTATTGCCTGCCATTAAGAGAAATTGGATGAGAAAGCTAACTTGCTTGACCACACTGCTAATCTAAAAAATTTTGCGTAGGTTTGAATGTTTGTAGGTTGTTGGTAATATTTTTACCTGTACTTTGTAATGTTATTTCTTGTAAATGAATTGGGAAACATACTATTTTTTCATAATCATTCATTAAAAGAAAACCAAAATATAATCACATTGTAATTATTTATACTGCTTGAAAGATTTTGTTGGTATATGTATCTATGTATATATATGTGTGTGTGTGTGTGTGTGTGTGTGTGTGTGTGTGTGTAAGTAGTAAGTAAGTAAGTAAAATTTGTGTGAGAGTGTTTTGGACTCTCTTCCATTCATCAAATCTGTTTGTATGATATATGTAAAGCTTGTCAGGGTGTGTGTTGGATCATCATTCATCAATCAATGGAGTGAAATGTGTGTGTGTGTGAATGCTTGCAACCTGCTTGTTAGAGCATTGCTCAAATCATTCTTTTTTATTGAAAATGGAAGTAAAAGCACTTTATATTAAAATTAAAGATTAAATGGAAAATATTTCAGATAAAATAGAAGAGATACATACAAAAACAAGTTAAAATTGACAATTTTTAGCGAAAATTAAAGAGTAAAGTAGTAGACATGCAAAACATTGCTAAATAAATTGAAATATGAAACAGAAGCATTTTATGATAGAATTGAAGATTTACATGAATAATATTACTGATAAAATTGTGGAAAAATGTAGAAAAACACATTAGAATTGAAGATTATCATGGACAATTTTATATTGATATAATAATGGTAGGCATAAAAATATTCCTAAATTGATTAAAAGTGGAATTATAAGCATTTTTGATAAACTTGAAGATTTTCATGGAAAATATTTCTGATAAAATTGAAGAAATATATAGAAAAACATGTTAAAATTAACGATTATCATGGAAATTATACAGATAAAAAGTTAGGCATAATGATAATTCTAAGATGATTGAAGGAGGAATTATAAACATTTTCAGATAAAATTGAAGATTTACATAAAAATATTTCTGGTAAAATTCAAGAAATATATAAACAAACATGTTAAAATTAACTATTTCATGGAAAATTTTACATGTAAAATGGTAGATATAAATACTCTTTCTAAATTAATTGAAGGTGGAATAGAAAATATTTGTGATAAAATAAAAGATTTACATTGAAAACATTGCTGATAAAAATAGAGGGAATACATAGAAAGACATTAAAATTGAAGATTATCATGAAAAATAATGCAGATAAAATGGTAGACATAAAAACATTACTAAATTAATTAAAAGGGGAATTACACACATTTTTTGATAAAATCTAAGATTTTCATGAGAAATATTTCTGTTATTCTATGTCTTTTTATTGGGGAGTTGAGTCCATTGTTGTTAAGAGATATTAGGAGTAGTGATTGTTGCTTCCTGTAATTTTTGATGTTATTTTTATGTTTGTGGGGTATCTTCTTTTGGGTTTGTTGGAAGAAGATTACTTTCTTGCTTTTGCTAGGGTGTAGTTTCCCTCCTTGTGTTGGCATTTTCCATCAATTATCCTTTGTAAGGCTGGATTTGTGGAGAGATATTGTGTAAATTTGGTTTTATAATGGAATATCTTGATTTCTCCATCTATGATGACTGAGAGTTTTGCTTGGTATAGTAGCCTGGGCTGGCATTTGTGTTCTCTTAGGGCCTGTATGAGGTCTGCCTGGGATCTTCTAGCTTTCATCAACTCTGGTGAGAAGTCTGGTGTAATTCTGATAGGTCTGCCTTTATAAATTACTTGCCTTTTTTTCCTTACTGCTTTTAATATTATTTCTTTGTTTAGTGAATATGGTGTTTTGATTATTATATGCTGGGAAGAATTTCTGTTTTGGTCCAGTCTGTTTGGAGTTCTAAAGGCTTCTCATATGTTCATGGACATCTCTTTCTCTAGGTTAGGGAAGTTTTCATCTATAATTTTGTTGAAGATATGTACTGGCCCTTTAATTTGGAAATCTGTGCTCTCATCTATACCTATAGGTTTGGTATTCTCATTGTGCTCTGGAATTCCTGGATGTTTTGGGTTACCAGCTTTATGCATTTTGCATTTTCTTTGACTGTTGAGTCAATGTTTTCTATGATATGTTCAGCACTTTTGTTGTTGATCCTTACATATATGACTCCAGAATTCTTTCCAAGGTTTTCTGTCTCCAGAGATGTCTTACTTTGTGATTTGTTTATTGTTTCTACTTCCACTTTTAGATCCTGGATGGTTTTGTTCTGTACAGAGCCATAATGGGGTGTCAAGCCACGTGGTAGGAACTTGACCCTGGCCAAGGACAATTACTGGCTTCAGGCAGGAATCTGACATTAGGGTATAATAGGGAAGTAGATTACAGAAGGGATTTTTATCCTAGGGTGGAGTGCTCAGAGTGTACTTGACATTGGTCAAGGTGAACTTCTCCCAGTCTATGTTGAGCACAGATTTCCATGCTAGTTAGGATCCTGCTCCACCTAAGGTGGAAAAGTTCAGAGTGAAGGTTAAGTTCATTGTTCCTCCAGGTCTACAAATTCCTGAATTAAGTAGGTGACCCACCCAGCTGCCTCAGCAGTAGAGTGAAGGACTGCCAGAAGACTTCCCCAGAACTCAGCCCAGGGTCTGTGGGGAGGGGCTTGCCCAAACTGTTAAAAGGTCTGACCTCGATTAAAGTTGGGGCCTCGATCTGTAAACTATCATCCTGGCCTCATTCTTTTCACCTCTTCCCATCTATCCCTCAGCTTCTGTTCCAGCAACCCAGTTCATAGTAGCTGCAGGCAGCTACAGAATATAGCATTGTTCAGTTCCTCCACTTGATTGTGCTTTCCTGTAATTCTTTTAAGGAATTTTTGTGTTTCTTCTTTAAGGGCTTCTGTCTTTTGACTGATAATCTCCTGTATTTCTTTAATGGATTTTTGTGTTTTCCTCTTTAAGGGCTTTTACCTGTTGACTGATGTTCTCCTGTATTTTTTAAGGGAGTTATTTAAGTCTTTCTTGAAGCCCTCTATCAGCATCATGAGAAATGATTTTAAATCCAACTCTTGTTTTTCAGGTGGGTTGCAGTATTCAGGACTTGCTGTTGTGGGAGAACTGGGTTCTGATGGTGCCATTGTAGCCTTGATTTCTGTTGGTATGGTTCTTGTGCTTGCCTTTTGCCTTCTGGTTATCTCTGGTGCTAGTTGGCATTGTTGTCTCTGGCTATATTTTTTTCCTCCTGTGGGCCTATAAGCCTGTGTCCTCACTCCTCTGAGCTCAAAAGGTGAAAGCACTGCTGGGAGATCTCTCTTCTGGCAGGCTATGCTAGAAGGCTGTGGAGTTTCCCAGCTCCCTGGCGCAATTGGTGGCAGGATTTCCGTCCAAGCTGCTCCACTGATCTTATGCCCTGTGTGGTCCTAGCTGTTCCCCTTCAGAGAGAAGGTGGAGATTTCACCTCTGCCTTTAGAAGTGAAAGTACTCCTTGGAGATCACTCTCTCCTGGCGGGCTATGCACAGAAGTCTGTGGAGTCTCCCGGCTCCCTGGTGCCAATGGCGTCAGGAAGACTTCTGTCCTAGCTGGTCCACTCTGCTCAAGCCATTCAATGTCTCAATATATATGTCTTTCTATAGTAGTGTATACATATATTTATGCATGTATGTATATATGTATGTATGTATGTATGTATGCATATAGGCATATTAATATTTGTATGAATAAAGTAAATGGAGTCTAAATGTTTTCTTTCTCTCAGTGTGTATACATGTATTTGTGTGTGTAGAAATTTTCTCCTTTTTGGGGTTTTGTTTTGCTTTGTTTTGTTTTTGAGACAGGGTTTCTCTGTGTAGCACTGGCTGCCCTGGAACTCTGTAGATCAGGCTAGCCTTGAATGAGTCAACGTGTTCTGGGAACTTTAGAAAGAAGCCTCAAGCCTAGGACTTAGAAATAATGTAAATAGAATTTGGAGTGGTTTGGTTCAGAGGATAATTAGAATAGATCTTTTGTATTTTCTTGTTTGCAGAAATTTATAATAAAGGAATTTTTGTTAAAAAGAATTCTCCTTTTACCACTTCTTTCCCATTGAGATCCAAGGTGATAAAAGAGTCAAGTTTTTCCATAGCCACAAATAGTTCCAGGCTCAGTTCATTGAAATTTGTTTGCTCAGAGAAAAGACCATTGAGTAATTTATCTAATTGCTGGCTCACATAGACAGCATCCTCTGTCAGTATCTGTACTTACCGCCCCCCTCAGCTTCTCTTATCATTGAACCCCACTAGCTGCCTACCTTTTTTTACCCTGTGGTGTCAAAGCTGGGCATTGACAGCAATGGAATGTTTAGTTAAAAATGGATATGCTGAGAAGTGATAAAACATAGAAGAACCTGAGAAACATTATACTGTGTGACAATACTAATTTACATTATGAAAAATGTATATTCTTTTTATTTTCTTTATTTTTTATTTGATATATTTTTTATTTACATTTCAAATGATTTCCACTTTTCTGCCCCCCTTTCCCTGAAAGTCCCATAAGCCCTCTTCCCTCCCCCCTTTTTTCCTATCCACCCCTTCCCACTTCCCTGTTCTGGTTTTTCCCTATACTGCTACACTGAGTCTTTCCAGAAGTAGGCCACTCCTCCATTCTTCTTGTACATCATTTGATGTGTGGATTATGATTCGGGTATTCCAATTTTCTAGGCTAATAACTAATATTACTAATATTAGATATACTACTATCCACTTATTAGTGAGTGCATACCATGATTAATCTTTTGAGACTGGGTTATCTCACTTAGTATGATGTTCTCCAGCTCCATCCATTTGTCTAAGAATTTCATGAATTCATTGTTTCTAATGGCTGAATAGTACTCCATTGTGTAGATATACCACATTTTTTGCATGCATTCTACCGTTGAGGGATACCTGGGTTCTTTCCAGGTTCTGGCTATTATAAATAGGGCTACTATGAACATAGCAGAGCATGTGTCCTTATTACCTGCTAGGGAATCCTCTGGGTATATGCCAAGGAGTGGCATAGCAGGATCCTCTAGAAGTGACATGCCCAGTTTTCTGAGGAACTGCCAGACTGATTTCCAGAGTGGTTGAACCAATTTGCAACCCCACCAGCAGTGGAGGAGTGTTTCTCTTTCTCCACATCCTTGCCAACACCTGCTGTCTCCTGAGTTTTTAATCTTAGCCATTCTGACTAGTGTAAGGTGAATCTTAGGGTTGTTTTGATTTGCATTTCCCTAATGACTAATGAAGTTGAGCATTTTTTAAGATGCTTCTCAGCAATTCAAAGTTCTTCAGGTGAAAATTCTTTGTTTAGCTCTCTATCCCATTTTTAATAGGGTTATTTGGCTTTCTGGGGTCTAACTTCTTGAGTTCTTTGTATACATTGGATATTAGCCCTCTGTCTGAAGTAGGGTTGGTGAAGATCTTTTCCCAATTTGTTGGTTGCTGATTTGTCCTTTTGATGGTGTCCTTTGCCTTACAGAAACTTTGTAATTTTATGAGGTTCCATGAAAAATGAATATTCTAAGAATCCAAATAAGATTCTTAGAACAACAAAAATCACAGAAATGTGTTATCTTAGCTTGTGAGTAGAAGTAGGAAACTTACTTATTGTTAAAAATAGAGGTTAATTTCTGTCACACACAGTACTTGTGAAATTGGATGACAGTAATGCTTAGATAATATTAGGTATATTTCTAATGGTGCTGAATTTCATTCAATGGTCATGGTAGAGTATATATCTACTTGACTACAACAATGAAATGCCAACAGCATTCAAAAAGTGAATGCTATTTAACTGTCAAGCCAGGTAATCAGGGGACAGCAGAAGATAACTAATACTGGTTTTATTATATGAGGTATCTTAGGAAGAACTTTCTTCAGTCTCAAAAATGTGAAGGAACCTCATAAAAAGTCCTTCCAGATCTTTCAAATCAACAAACCTAGGAAGTTCCCAGATAGTATTGGGTCCTCATAAGGCAAGAATGAATTTCCTTGAAAGCATTAATGGGCCATCAAAGAGCAATGTGTATCAACTAGAATACTGTAGTAGTTGTGACAACTTGTAGAGTTTGGTCAATGTGGCACAGAAACTTCTTTCTGCATTCTGAACATTTATGAAACATCAAATATTGCCTTCTTATAGTCTCCTACTTAATGCAGAAGCAGGTATGTAAATAGAATACAGAAAGAATATTAGAACTAGCTTTGCTCCCACAGGTGCTTTCAGCAAACAATACAACCTATAAACAGATGGCATCAAACAGGAATGAATGATTTGCTCAAAATGACACACTGAACACACGGATGGTAATGCTTTGAATGCAGATTTTATTTTAAATTCTAGGTAATAATAAGAAAGCCTTATAAGAAGCATGGGAGAGCATTCAGAGCTTGGAGAAGCCTGAAAGCTGAAGACCACACTGATTGCATCACAGCTGTTGCTGAAGGGAAGACCCACATTGCAGTTAAGTTGTGCTGATGTGTGACTCAATTCAGGCTGGAGCAGAATTATGGGAGGGAGACATAGAACACAGTGCCCCAGTGCTACGGTTCTTGCATTTATTCTCACAATTGAAGTCCAATGGCAAGCTAAAGCTCCTTATGGTAAAGGCACTTATCACCTAAGACATAAAACAAAAGGATTAGAGTGCTTTTCCTGGAGGTAAGGCAGTATATTCTAGAACTGAATAGAAGTATGTGCATGCTGGAATGCACTGGGGAGGCAATTAACTCATAGCCTTTTATGTTAGATAAGAGGTTTAATGAAGAAGTCAAATACTGTGAGGAAAACTTACTGCACAAATCACGTTTTTATTAGTTCTAGCTCTTCAAGGCCTACCCCAGATAACGTTGGATTAACAATAAAATTTACTGCCTTTACCAACATTAGGACTAGCATTATCTTATGAGTAGCCAGTGAGTAACAAAGTTTGATAAAAATCTCAGTATTCACAGTTCATCAGAGAGTATATTGAGAGTCATATGCAATGCAATACTTTTGAAGTCTTTCTTGAAAGGGTCAGGGTAACACTAATGAATATTGTTAAAGAATGGAAGATTCAGGAAGTAAACCACTAAACTTTCTGTGAATTCTAATGCCTTGAAATTTAGTAGACATGAAATATCCTACCATAACATTTGGCTACTTTATGGGTTCCTATTTCTCTCACCCTTCTCTCTTCCAACACCCAATTCAATTTCATTACACTACTTCATGCTGTTCAAGGGCATAGAGTTCCCTGGGTCAATTTTGATGATTGTCACCATGTACAACAAACAATCAGCCACTAGCATCAATCCACCAACCACTAGCACCCAGGCACTAGCAAACAGAAAACAACAAATAGGAACAACAGAAGTAGCAGCAGGACCAACCAGCAGAAGCAACAGGAACAGCAAGAGAAGCAGCAGCCCCTCTACCCACTGGACTGTAGCTTTACTATACCCTCTCAAGTATCCCAAGGATTCAAAACATTGTACATTTGCACAAAGTATTTGAAGCTCGGGATGTCATGCTCCTGTCAGAGCATGAGAAAAATCACAGGCCGTTATGGACAATCTGATGCAGGCCCGGATTGAAACAAAAATGTATTTCTATAAGAATTTTACATTTTTAGCACAATCAAAATCTTTACTACCTCCAACCCCTTCTCCACAATTTAGATGTTTTCGAAGAAGTATGCAATACAATTTATGAGATTCAAAGAGAATCTCAATTTATGAGATTCAAAGAGAATTGGAGAAATCAGTAACTTTCTCTCATCTTAGAACATTCCCAAAAACAAAATGGAGAAATTCTTCCTGGCAATGGGGGTGGGCTTTTCAAGGCTACATTTGAATTGACAAAGGGCATTATATATCAACAATAAAATCCTGCTCTCACTTACTTGCTACAATCTCTTGGAAAACATTTTTTAAGACCGTGATCAAAGGAAACTTGGCATTGTTTTGGTTACAGAAAGTACCAGTGAAGTCATCCATATCCAGGGCCCAGACCATAGCACCTCCAAAATTGTTCTCCTTGAGCCACTGAGCCTGTTTTAAAGATGAATATGGTTACCTGTGAGTCAGTGCTAAGATCCCAGCACATCTAATTGACTGAGCTTACCTTCTTCTTGAAGCTCTGGACATTATCATAGCCAACCCAATCTAGGTTCTTAAAAGCATAGGGCACTTCCTGATTGGCATTCCATTTCTCAGTGGCTCCCTCCTTCAGGAAGCTGCAAATCTTTAAAATGCAACAGATTCAAATATTTGAATCTCAATTCAAAGATAGAAAAATAACATGACCTTTGCTTTTCTTTCTTTATATTCTCTTCAGAGATGTTCTTTTTCTGAAGGAGATTTATTTGTCTTAAAGAAAATCGAGACAATGTTCTTTACCCCTGATATGCTTGACATTCAGGCCTTGGCTCAGGTTAAGTAAGTGATTTATTTATAACAGAGGTTCACCTTGTTTTTCCATTCTGACAGAGGCTAGGTCTATAACAAAGACATTCTACAAACTAATCTCCTGCCCAGGCCTCTTCAGGTTAAGATTCTAGGAGTGATGATCCACAGATTTGAGTAAATATTCATGGCATGTACTTGCCATATGTGATTTCATTTTTATATATAGTAATGGCAACAGCACACAAGGGCAAACTCATCAAACAAAGTTGGAACACAGAGACATTATCAAGGTATGAATATTTTCATATTCATATATGGCATTCTTATATTGCTGTATAAGTTTGGAATCCACAAAATTCCTACAAGACATGATAGGTAATTATTTGTATTGTATCCATAATCTTGTAAATATATTTAATGGTATAATCTAGTTTAAGAAGAATTTTTTATTCTTTAAGTACTATTAATAATTAATATTTAAATATTATAAAAATAAAATAATTTAAAATATCCATTCAAGTTAGGGTATGTAGATACTGGATATAATAAAGATCTGGTTTCAGCGGATTTTTGTTCCCAGTTTAAAGAACTGGGCCAGCAATTCACTCAACCTACTGACCTCATAGTAGGCCCAAATTCCTGCTTCTTTTGTGTACCTCCCTGCTGGTCCAGCACTACTGGTAAGGACACCAATTCCATTATCAGTGGGGTCCCTCAAGGTGAAGGTTTGTCCATATGTTGGGAATCCAACAATAAGCTTCTCAGGAGCACAACCATTGTTCTTCCAGTAGGACATGATATAATCCTGTAGTAGAAGATATTTAGTTGTAGAGTCAGAGTGGCTGGAGATTGGTGCTTATTTAACTTAGTTGCCTGTTCTGAAAGCTCAAATTATATAATGTTACCAAAAAGATGCATTCTAAAATATATTGCTAATTTTAGTTTTTCAAATATTCTAAGTATCTTAAGAGGTCTGTATAAGTTCAGCAAGCAAAGATGAGGTATGAATACCCCACAAGACATAGAACATATCTCATTTTCATTTGAATTTTTCCAGTAACTTACCACACTGAGGTAGGTGCTAATGCCATGATCAAATGGAGAACTGAAAAGGGGACTGTTTTCTCCAGAATAGCCATCATTAGAGCTATGAAGACTATATGTCATAACCTGAATATAATCAAGGGACCTGGAAAGAAACATAAATTCTAAGAATCATAATTTACTTTAGTTAATTTTTTAAAAGTCCCTCATTGTACCATTCCCCATATGTTGAGACTTTAAACTTTTGACCTCATCTACTCCCATGATTGATTTTAATTTTATTTATAATGAAGGGTTCTGGAAATGAACGTGATTTTTTTTTGTTGTTTTATATATATCCGAGATACCCAAAACAACCCAGCATGTTGCCATTTTTCTTTGATGATGACTGAAATTTAATGCAAATACCTTATCATTGAATATGGTAAACATTAACTCTAGACAGAGAAGTCAACCTAAAATTGACAGTGCAAACTCTCTTACTGTGAGCATGCATACATCATGTTAAAATATGTTATGATATTTGGTAGGAAAGAAAATACAATAGTTGTCTTACTTAGTGGTAGAATAACCTGTGACATATTACATGTTATATGTTACAGCAAATTTGTTCAATTTAGTGGGTAATAATTTATGCAGACAGTTCTTGTTTAAAGTACAAGAACTAACTAATTTTGATTCCACAATAGTGAAATAGACATATATATTAGAATGTATCAACTTCAAGCATCAATGAATATCATAAAGATGGTCATGAAAAGAACTTATGTAATGGTTACTGAGATGTTCTCAGTCCCGGACAATGCACAGTTGTTGGAAAATATAACTTGTAACCTGAAATACATGTACAAGATCAAGGCAGGATCAAGCCATGCAAATTTAAAGTATGGATGGGTCAATGCCCATTCCATACAAGAACTTTGTGAAGAAGCTTTTGGTATTTATAGCATAATGAAGCAAAAAAAAAAAAAACCCTCAGATTTTCTTGGGAAGGTTTTGTGAAATTGTGGATAACAACACAACCATGTATGTACACATAGGCAAAACTGATTGGATCTCTGTGTTATGAAGATATAAATAACCCCCAAATTAGGAAACATAAAAACTCAATGAATTAAATGCTGTATATTGTGAGGAAGACATGGAGTGAGACATTAGTTTGAAAAATGGTCAAAACTCATCATGTAAATGCAAAAAACATTTAAAGAATAAAAATCTCATTTAAAACTTCAAATCCAATTCATTCTGAGTCCTTTTGTTATTTCCAAGATAGCTAAAACACTCCCTTTATGCAGACCATTCTTAGAACACTAGAGCACCAAAAGAGACAAGGGGAAATAGGTATTAAGTTCTGAAAATTGATTCCCACTTACTGTGACAGTTCTGGGATTTTATAGCCAGACTCAGTGATTGAGATGATACCAGACACTGTGGCAGTGATTAGCAGCCTTGTCCTTTGTTCCTTTAAAGATTCTTTCTCAAATGCTTCACGAATTTCCTACAAAAATTAGGCAATGATTTTATTTCAAGTTTATTTCAATTTTTCCCAAAATATTTTCATAGTATTAAAATAATTTCTTGGTACATTTTCTTGTTTTATCTTCATTTTTACTCTGTGGTAAATTCCCAATAATTTCAGATTAAGTAAAATTAGTATATATGCCATACTGCTCTACAAAATCATTCAAAATTTTGATAAAGTCCTACAGTCATGGCCAGAATCCGGGATTCAAAGTCGTTTCAGAAATACTCTTGAATTTGGCTCTCTGGTAATGACTCCAGCCTTGGTCTACAACCTTTTGCAGTACTGTGGAGAGCTGCTTCTATTTCTGAATCAACAGCCCTACATCGGCCCCACATTCTGTCTATTGATGTGCTGAATTAATGGGCTAAAAAGGTAGTAAAAGCGGATAACAGGCTGGAATCCATGTGCAGGGTACTCAGCCAGAATTATGTATAATTCTAATATTGTCTTCATATTTGCATTATCTCTCATCTCTGGTTTTTGTAGGTTTGGGGTGGTTCCAGACACTTTTTCTAAACAATATCTCCAGTATTCACCATGTATGAAACAAGTCAAATAATGAGAAAACTTACTTGTGAAAGTGGCATAAGGAAATTTGTTATTGATACCTCCAAATATTAATTGCATAAAATTCCACATGGTTACTTTAATTTTGTCTAGGGACATAAAATCACCTAGAAACAATGGCTGAAAATGTAAACTCACAAAAAGTTTTGTATCATTTCATTATTTACATGCTACTTATTTCATAGTTATTGATCATGAGCTTCCAGTCATTGACTAGGCACTTAATATTGAAAGTTTTCAGAGAATGGGTAAATATCTAATCATTATAGTATTAATGAAAATAATTTGTTATTGAGTTTAGATTTATAGCTCATTATTTGAGCAATCAAACACACACACACATATATACTAGTATTTATGTAATGTATATGCATATATAAGAGAAGATATGATGTTTTAAAAATGTCTCTATACATTCTTTTGATCTTTGCTTGAATATTACTACTCTTATTGAAAATTCCAGTACAGTTTATCAAATCTGGTCCTAAATCATAAAATTTGTTTAACTCTTAGTCAGCACATTGCTTTCATGTACACACCACATGTTCACTATTTTCGTAGGTAAAATAATAAGTTCTTCTCCCTCCAAATCAACTCTTAGTCTATTTTATTCTCAAGACAGTAATATATACTGATATTGTGCTTCATGTATTAAAACTGGGTGGTTTTGTCAACTCTAACACAAATTGGCCCCTGGTTATTATTAAAATTTATGTTCTTTGTGTTTATGCCCTCTTTCTCTCTTATGAAACCATTGTTTTTCTCTGAGAGCATATCTCCTAGTTTACCTAAAGAGCTTACCACTGAGTTAGTGGCTTCTCACTCTATGTATTTATACTTAACATAACAATACCTATTCAAAAAAACTATGACATATTTGTCTACTACATATAACCCTGCAAAGTATCTCAAGTTCTTCCAAGTGAATTGCATAACTGAATCTATCTATAAAGCACCCAATATTCTGAACTTGGCTTATATGTAAATTTACCTGTCTTACAAAGAAGTTTGCTCATTATTCTCTATTTCTTCATTATCACAAAGCCAAGCTTACTTTCATTTGTAAAAAAACAGTTTTATTTTTAGACTCAATTCAAGTTTTACTTTCTCTAAAGCTCTTTCTGATCCTTCTTCATTCAGAGTCAATTTCTAACATGTTTGAATTTCTCTTGAACCCTCTTGGCTTTTCTCATGTCTCTTATCAAGGTGGGCTTTAATTGTTGCCTATGTAAGAGTGTTCTGCCTTAGTTTTGGAAAATTTGCTGCAAAAGCTTCTGTTTAAGCCTGTGCCTTTTAACTGTCATTGAGCAAACAATACTCAGTAACATTAGTCATTCTGATGCAATTGTTATGACGTTTTACATATGTACAGAAACAAAATTACTTATGATGCTCTTTTCTAAGTGATTCTTGTAAATGTTTTAAAGATTTATAAATGTATTTCGACACCTTAGTTATTTGTCTATAATGAAAATACCTTAATGACTCTGGAACTCACACCATATATGCCACATGAAAATATATGATGGTTCTACACCTGCTTGTAGAGTAGTGTTACACATGTATGCTGTACAATGAGTGATATTTGAGGAACTATGCAATGCTAACATTATTCTAACTTCAAATTTGGTTTCCACTAGAAGAAATCATTACATCTTGAAAAGCAGAGACTTTGAATCTTCTTGGATAAAAGACATTTCAGGATTTCCCCACCTTCACTAAGACAGTGAAGAGATACTTGTCCTTAGGAGGGCTGCCACGAGAACCAGGATACTGCCAGTCCAGATTCAGCCCATCGAAGTTATGGTCACGCAGAAATTTGACGACTGACTTAATGAATGTCTCACGGTTCTTAAAAGTAGATACCATGACACTGAACCTGTGGGAGAGCAATAGAAAACGGATTATTTATGTGAAATTACCACATTGGGAAAAGAAAATCGACAGCTAATTTTAGATTCCAAAAAATCAGATTTTGTGTTCTTTACCATGACGCCTTCTTTGTGCTCATCCTCCCCTTGCATTCAAACCACCAGCCAGAAATGTCCTTTCATCATCACCTTTATTTTCTTTGTGCTGCTGTAGCTACTAGCATGTTGCCCCCTTTATGTATAAAAGCTTTCCAACCTTGTTGATCAATCACATACTGCCTCAAATCACACTCTAGTTCACATTAACTCATAGAATTTTTTTCCTGTATGAGGAACCCTCAATTCAATTCTTGAAAAGGTGGAAAGAAACAATATATAAACCTCCTCTTACTTGGGATATTTAAATACTTTAAGAAACACCTTTTTGTGTTAGGTACCATTTAATTGGTATTTGTAGTGAAGTAAAATTGGATTATCCTATTTACCCAATGTATACTCTTAATTTCTTTCATAAATGTGAATCTATGCACTAAGATTTTATTGCCATAGCTTTCCTTACACTAGTAACAATAGTATAGTGTTATAAAAAGTAACAATAGTATATGTGTACAAAACTTACGGGGCAGATCCAAAGTTCCAGCCTCCAATAGCCAGGAGAGTTTTCAGCTCTGTGTTTCTTCAAAACAACAATAAAAACAATTCTTGGTTTCTTTTATGTAAATTAGCAATGTTATTTGAATATTCTTCATATTATTTAGTGCTACGTTGCCATGAAAATGAACACACTCCAGTTCAATTTTCAATTACTTTTGAAAAATTTCTACCAAAATTATTGTTATACTTTTACTGAAGGGTCTTTAAAGGAAGGTTCTCAATAAAAGTTTGCCATGCAGTCTATTGACTGAATTTCTATGTCACAATTTAATACTATAGTTAAACTCATATCTTTCATGATCACTTAAAATAACAGATTTTTGGACTTTATTCATGTCACTATATCCATAAGGGAATACAAATCATTTTTTCAGACATGCATATCCTATGGTAATAGTTGTTTTGAGACATTATTTTCCAAATAATTATGATTAGCAGTGTTGGAAAGGCATTAGTGTTATAGGTTTCTTGACTCTCTCTTAGAGATTAGGATTCTATGGTCTGGAGTAGGGGTAGATATTACTATCAGTTCTTTATTTAATTTTGATGCAAGTAAATTAAAGAATAAAAGTCTAAATAAATTTCCATAAGAATCCCCACGCTCCATCCACTCTTTAGCTGTGGGTGTCTGCATTTGTCTGAGTCATGTGGTAGGTGGAGCATCTCAGAGAACAGCCATGCTGCACTCGTGTCTCAAGTATAACGGAGTATCTCGATTAATAGAGTCAGAGATTGGTGCTTGAACACGGCAATGGGACTCAACAGGAAGAGTAGGAAGAAGGATTGAAATCCCTTAGGAGATAAAAACTACACAAGAAGAAAAACAGAATCAATTAACCTGGGCACTTGGAATACTTAGACTAAACCATCAACCAAAGAACATGCATAGGCTAGACCTATGTATGTATGTATATATGTATATATGTATGTATGTTCTCCCAGAACATACGTAACAAATGTGCAGCTTCATCTTCATGTAGTTCCGGAACAACTAGAGTGAAGATAGCCTAAAAGCTATTGTCTATACATGGGAAATTCTCTTCTCGCATGGCTGCCTTGTCTAGCCTCACTGGAGACTTGAGGTGCTAAGGTTGGGGGGATACCCCACTCAGAGGAGAAAGGGCTAGGGGGCTGCAGGTGGAATCATGGAAAGTGGTGAATAGGAGAGATGCAATGATTGGGATGTGAAGTGAATAATTAAGAAAGAGAGAAAGAAAGAAAGAAAGAAAGAAAGAAAGAAAGAAAGAGAAAGAAGGAAGGAATAAATGTAAAGATAATTATACTGCATGCATTTATTTGTACTTTGGAATCATTTCTGATGGTAGAAATCATGGACTTTTGCTTGGATTATGAATAACCAAAGTAAGAAATGTGGATTTTTTTATATAATTATGGAATATATGAATTTAGTACATTATTAAACAATGAAAAACTGAGACAGGTAAAATCAAAATTTCTGATTCTATGGATCAGTGCTACCTACATCCTAATAGGCTCCAATTTCTTTATTTTAAACCCCTCCAATGCATAACCTATCCCAGATACTATGCCTACCAGAGAGCATATAGAGGCTGATATGGCCACCGCCTTTAGCCAGTCAGGACTATTGGTGAAGGAAGAAGTACAGCAAAACCACCCACAAAATATTCATCCCAAAAATTTTCATGCCAAAAAGATGTGATGGAATGAAGATGGAGCAGAGATTGCAGGTATAGCCAAATGATGACCAGCACAACATGAGACACATACCATGGAAGAGAGCCTTAGGCATACAACAATACTGTTGGAGAATAAAAAGAATGAAGACTGCTTTTACAACTCTGTTTTGTTTTAATCTGGTCAAATTTATAGGAAGTGTAAAATGTTATTTAAAAACAAATAGAATATGGTCTATCTTAAGAATGCCAGCTAAAATTTTCAAACTATGTAGAAAGTAAATGTAGAAGGGTGATATTCAAGAAAGGGTAGGAAGAGATTAAACAGAGAAAATCTGACAAAAGCCTAATTATGTATGAAATATATGTGCAAAATCAACAGGTAAGAATTTTTACCACATTCAATAGGGTGAGATGACATAAACATAACTGAAGTCATAAGCCATGTGGAGTGTAGATAGAATTCAAGGGCAATATTCAATAAATAAATATCTGTTTTTTCTCAATTTAAGATATAAAACAACTACTGGCAGATTGTCAATTGAAACACACTTTTTCTGAGCTGTCCTTAAATAACCTTTGAGGTGTGGCAAGTATTGGCACACAGATTACAAGCCAAAAAGGTATCTCCTCCCAGGTATTTCTTCCTGAAACTTTCTCTTACCTGGTTTTCAGATTATTTAATTCTTCATACTCCTTTGAGTCCTCCTGACTTATCATGGTGATCTCATTGTTCTGCATCCCAGCATATGCATAGATAAGGTGAGTACATAAGAAAGGGTCAATGTTACCAGGTTTGAAACTCCCCACGTCCGGACGTTCCTTTGCCCATCTGGTATAATAGCACATCAGCTGGTAGGTAAAACCTAGGAAAATTATCATAAAGCAATACCATAATGTATATACCAGTACATTTGCTTACAATTTTGCCAGGATTCTTTCAGTTTTCATGCTTCTTACATCAATCATACAGGGTGTTTCAAATCAATAATTGTTCAATTATTGATAACTAGTGGAAATTCGTCATTAAAGCTTAGATAAGCAATAAAGCCTCTTGTGAAAAAAGCCCATTCATTATTCCTGTGAAATGCAGAAATTGCCAGTTGCAATTTCTCACCAACTCTCACCAACTCATTAGAGAGGAGAGGAGTGAGAACAGAGATGAGTCTATGAAACTCGAAGCCAACCCAACCCTTTTGCTGACACAAATTAAACTCTTAACATTTTTGCCAATAAATCAATATGAGAAAGCAATATTGAACTGAATTATGATAGGCAGACAATTATGTTAGGAGTCATTAATTAGAATCATAGACATATTGAATAAGGTTTTTGCCAGCAACTCACCCAACTGAGCATTCAGCACAATGGCCAAACCTACAGAGGGAAGACACATTTTCTCTGGGTCAGTTGCTAGAAGCATAAGGATATAATTTGCAGTTCCTGTGGGTCATCCTACTGACTATAGATCATTGAATCCCCTAGAAACATTACATTCGTAAAAGGTGCTGCCCTTGAAGTCATCTTGCAATTCAAGTATCTCTTCACTGATTAGTAAAACCTGGCAATGTTCTCCTATGTCCTAATTGTTGCAAAATTTTAATATCTTAATTTTTCCAATATTATTGAATGAAATTACTGACAAAATTATCTACTTAATGAACAAACAGACAGTAACAGTACCCTCAATATCTAGAGCTTCAATGCATCACGTTTTCTCCCAGTCACGAAAATATCTAAAGTATATCATTCAATATCATTTGGAACTTTGCCAGTATTTGGAAGTTTATGTCAAGAGCATTGCTTTAGGGAATATAATCATTTCTTCCAAATGGCAATTTTAGCTCTACAGGAACCACTGAAGTTTGAGGATGTTTCTCTTTTCCTGTGATCTGTGGCCATTTATATAAGGTGTCTCTGTGTAGTCCAGGCTGCCCTTCTACTGAAGAGACTTCTGACTGTGTCTCAGTAGTGTAGAGCTTTGGAGTTTGAATCATGGTCATGTAGCTAGAACACCCCTTCTGTGAATATTTTAAACATTGGGCTTCAGTCTTAACTTGAAGAAAGTTACGAAGCTGAAAAATTGTGTAAGGCATAGATTTAGAGCTACTAATAAGTTCTGAAGAACTTGGCTTAAAACACCTAAATAAAATCTCTTTGAAAAACTGAATGTTTCTTCCTGTGCCAACTTGAGTTATCAATGAAACAGGACAATGGAGGATAGATGGAAAAAATCTGAAAGGAGAAGGGCAAAGAAACCTCAGATTGCTCTATCTCAGATTATATTGGTGTCCATCTCTGAAAACCTTGTTCTAGAACAGTAACATGAATATAAGCAGAACAGGAATTTAGGCAGGTGGCAAAGCATGAGGAGCAGAATACCGAATGACTGGGAAAGATGGAAGGACAAAAGAAGCCTTGAATGAAGGTGAGCCATTACTCTTATGTCTTGGTCTCAGTGAAGACAGAGGTATTCTCTCAGCCTATGGACTCATAAGAGCTAGGGAAGGACTGAATAAATAAGAAAATGTGAAATTACAAAGAATGGAAAAGCAGAGAATAGTAGTGTCCAAATAGCTTCCTTGCCAGATCCTGTGAGGGAAAAACCAGACAAGACTGAAGTTCTATATCTCATCATCAACTCACCCGTGACAAGAAGGAGCTTGGCCATGGTGTCCTCAGGATTGCTTCTGGAGAACTTCTGCTGGCTTTTTATACACTCTGAGTCTATGATTTTCACAATGTTTTTGAAAATGGAAAATATAGAGCAGGAAGTATTTACAAGTAATCTTTAAATTCATAGCTCCATATCGCCTATTAAGCTCCCATATTACATAACCAGCACATTTTATCATCTCTTCAGAAAAAATAGCTATGTTTCCAAGAAGTGGGTATATATTCACCTTATGCATCAATCATCCAGCTAAGATCATTGTGGCAGTTCCCAGGGACTCAGCTAATCTTGGGATATTGGAATTAATACTTATTGTATATATTTTATACCTAAGCAAATCTCATTCACATTGAAAAGTAAACAAGTTCATTCCATGGAAGGCATTGCACATCATTTATTCATTTACCTAAATCCTGAGATCATTATCTAAGGGCATTTTTTATGTTATGGGCAATTATCTGGACACTGCTCAACTTTTTTTTTTCAGGAGGAACTCTATGGGCAAAATCATGGTGCATCTCATATCCCCAAATCCTTGTTAATCCTTCCATTCTGTCTCTTGACATACAGAGTGAGGAAAGCTATTCTCTTTTGCTTAAAGGATGATCATGTTAAAATGGCAATTTTATGCCAATGTCAGCCATATAAGTAATTATAGAATTCCATGTATAGTATTCATTCCAGTCCTCTCTTTTCAAACACCATGCGAAAATCACCAGGTTTATTAAATTTTGATTTCTACAAAATTATTTACATTCGACCTTAAAATACCCTTTATATGCCACTCTTCTATTCTATTGTCTGCCATGATTTTCAATAAAACCCATTCTTCAAAGTTCAGATCATGACGTCTCTGTTACAATGAATAATATTCTTTTCCTCATAATACCTCTAGATATTCTATTTTCTGTCCTTATTGTAAGGAGTGACATGGTAATACACCTCATTCAGATTATGGACAAAAGTTTATTATCAAAAAACATAAGCCCCTTGCCTGAGTTTATGGAAAACTACATGATTGTCTCTATTTAAAACAAATTGTAATTTAAATTTGCCTGTTCAACAAAGGTGCCTAGAACTATCAGGACATCACTGTTTATTTCCCACTTACAGGAGTACACAAATCTTGTTGTAATCTTCTCTGGAATAATGCTCTTGTAAAGTAATCATAAATAAGTTGTAAAGGCACTGATTTTATTTTAGAGTTAGGATGAGGACTTTATGTCACTGTATCATTTCTCATCCTCTGATAAAATGCCACTTAAAGCAGAAATAGTCTGTTTGCCTTTAAGTTTCAGCCACATGCCATTATTTTAAAGAAGTCAGGAAGTACCTGAAATACACATGCACAGTCTAGACCTTAGAGAGTATAAAACATGGCTCCTCATTTGTTTTTACCTATCTATCTTCTTTTATTTAATATTCATTATCTAGAGAAATTCTGTCTAGATAATTGTATACCACAATAAGCAGAACATTACTTCATCAGCTAATATAAGAGACATCTCTTGAATATTTCTAAATGCCAAACACTTGTGGATAACCCCCTCATTAAGACCCTCTCTTCACATATGATTACAGGTTGTGACAGCATGAAAGGCAAAAGTGGACAGCAAACATCTATGTACTAACTATAATCATATGCATACTACTAACAATGTTTACATTCAGGCATTATATTTCTTTGCTGAAGAATATATACATATAACTATGTAAACATGAATGTTATAATTGTGTTATGATATAAAAGATAAATAACATAAACTCAAAAAATCACAATCACTTAGCATAATTTGCCAAGTATCACTATACTTAAAATTAGTAGAATTCAGAACATTTTTCTATTGTTTTGCCTTCCCTTTTTGAAATAATAAGTAATAATTCATTCTACCTCCAAATCTTTTCATGTATCCTTCTTTTCACACTTTAATTTTTTGTCTTTCCCCCCACTAATCATCTTTCATGCATACATGTATATGTATATATACATATATATGTATATATATACTCACATGTATATATACACATGTATATATGTATATATATAAAACATGTGTGTATATGTGTGTGTGTGTTTATGCATATATACACTTTTAAATATGACCTGCCCAGTTGATATAATGTTGTTTGTATGAACCATTTTGTTATGTGGTATTGAACAAACAATTGGTAGTCTTCTTCCTTAGTGTGTATTCTGTCTAATTCTCAGCACTCCTTCTTTGCTTGCAGTTCTTTATATAGGACTGAATCTTAGTGTAGTTTATCTATTCACATTGGCATATCTATTGCTGTTGACCTTGTATAGCACATGTTAGGCATATATATTGGTGCAATTTTTCAGTGCTGATTCCTACAGTAGAAGACAGAGTATTAAGCAAACTATCTGACCCTCTGGGTCTTAAAACCTTTCTTCCCGTTGACCTATAGTTTCAGAGTTGTTTTATTAATGTGTTCATTGAGGCTACAATTCAAAAATATAGATTTTGATTGCTTGTGATTTTCAGAATAGGTCTCTTTCTGTTGCAAAGGAAACTTTCATTGATATGGTTTGAGGACTATACTTACTTGTTGGCAAAAGAAAATATATTTACAGTGTGGTTGTATGTTGTAGTCATTAAGTAAGGTTTTGTTTGTCAGTCCTCCAAGATCTATGACTTCACTAACCAATGTCTAGTTTCCAGAAAACACATAATATTCTACCTATTGAGGAGTACATAAATCCGATGACTCATTATTACTAGCAACTTTTGTATGTTACCACTGCACCATTAGAGCTATTGTGCCCTTAGAACCCTTGTTGCACCTCATTAGCATAAAAGTTTAGAAGGATATTTAGTGGTTTGGCTCTTTAAAAGCTTGTATTGTACCTTCTAATACCACATAGGTAGGTCTTCAGGGAAGAGTCAAGGGCTCCTGGGCCATGTATCTAAACTGCATTAGGGATAGATGGAGGGATTAATGATGGCGCAGCTTGAGACTCATGCCATGAAAGGGACACCCACACACACATCCTGCACTACACTACTAATGAAATTTTGCTATACTTGCAGACAGGAGCCTAGCATAAATGTCATCAGAGAATCTTTACCCAGCAACTGATAGAAACTCCCATAGAACCTCAAGGCTTAGAATATAGTGGAGCTTGAGGATTCCTGTGAAAGAGCGAGCAGAATGATTGAAGGTGCCAGAGGAGTCAAGGACACCATATGGAAACCTATAGAATCTCCTAATCTATAGGGGCTCACAAAGACTGAACTGCCAACCAGAGAGCATGCATGTGATGGTTACACTTTACAGTTGTACAGCCGGATCCTAATGGGGTACTCCTAAAGCAGGAGCATGGGCTGCCTCTGAGTATATTGTCTGGTTTGGATACTTTTCTCCTAACTGGACTGCCTTGTTTAAACTCAAGGGATAAAGATGCTTGTTAGGGACCACCCCAGTCAGGTATGGTGGTCCCTGAGATAAGAGTTTTTGAAGTCTAGGTGGGTAAGGATTGGTTGGTGACAAACAGAAACAAATACAGAGGCAGTTTGAATCTGAGTGTATTTTGTAGCTCTCAAGTAGGGGATTTTATACATTAAACTAAACATAACAAGTTTTAGAAACTGTATCTAGTGAAACAATCATGACTACTACCAAGAATCATTTGGCACAGTAAAATATAAAAATCATCTAAACATTATGACTTTGAAATTATATGTTTAGTGAATCACAAACAGAACAGATAATGTCACCATCAAAATATAATAATTTTAAAAGAATATATTTAATAGGGCAGTGGTCTAAGGCTAGTGGTCTATTTTCAAGAACAGGTTGATAAATATTTATGGTCTGTGTTTTTAACTTTTGAGCTAACGTTTAGTCCCTATGATTAATTATTGTTTTACATCTAACGCCTGATTTTAAATAAATCTTCAAAGCATAAATTTAAATTATTTTAATTTTTTAATTGAGGATTTTTTATCATATATCAAAACCCACCTCTGATGGCACATGTGTAGTTATATGAAATTTATTGTTGGGAAAGATTTATCTATCATAATAACTTTATAAATGATTTGAAAATTAAAATGTTGGTTTCCCTGGAGATAATGGCATGTTAGTGAGCCATCTTAAGGGATGGTTTTGTATCCATTATTTTTGTTTAAGATCATGGTCTGGGCTATCAGGAACCTCTAACTAAGAAAATGAATGAAAGAGAACAAAACAAAAAAAATTGCCATAAGAGCTATAGTTCAATATGTTGGTTTTGGCTGAGAGTTTTATAACTGGTTCCAGGAGATCTCTGTTTTTAAAGTCTAATATCTCAATCTGTGGAGCTTGTCACACAGATTTTATTGGGGTCAATGTGGCAGATGCTCCTAGTTTTAATGCAATTTCATATTCTAAGATTGGTTGCTATCCTTTTTTAAGAGGAGAAGGAGTGGAGAGGTGGATTTATTGCAAGGGAGATGAGAGTAGGATATTTGAAGGAGAGGAGAGAAGAGAAGCTGCTGCCAAGATGTAAAAAAAAAAATCAATAAAACAAACAAAAAAGTAAACAAAACAAAAAAAGAAATAATTTCCCTGGTGATTGGAAACACAATGAAAGCACTGCTAACATAAAATTTCATATCACTAAGTATTTCGCTAAAGAATTTAGAGAGATTCCATACTAGCAATGTAAAAGTATAGCTCTAGGGAAAAAGAAGACAGAAACAGACATGACCAGGAGGAGTAGATGGCAGGAAATAACTGAAATTATGACTGAGATCAATTAATTAGAAACAATGAAAACAATACAAAGAATCAACATGTCCAAGAACTAGTTTTTTTGAGAAAAATCAACAAGATAGACAAACCCTGAGTCAAACTAAATAAAAGACACACAGAGAGTATCCAAACAAACAAAATCTAAAATGAAAAGACAGACATAAAAACAGACTCTGAGCAAATTCAAAGAATATCTAGTTCTTACTTCAAGAGCCTGTATTCCATAAATTGGAAAATCTAAGCAAAATGGAAGATTTTCAAGACAAATACCACTTTTCAAAGTTAAATCAAGATCAGGTAAATTATTCAAACTCCCCCCAAAAACCTTAGAAAATAGAAGAAGTCATTAAAAGTCTTCTAACCAAAAGCCAAATAGTTTTAGGGCAGAATTATACCAGACTTTCAAAGAAGAAGCTAATTCCAAAACTTCTCAAACTATTCCACAAAATAAAAATAGAATGAGCAGTGCCAAACTCATACTATGAGGCCTCAATCACACTGAAGCCTAGACTGCCAAAAGACTCAACGACAAAAGAGAATTTGAGATCAAATTTCCTAATGAACATTGATTCAAAAAATATCCAATAATGTACTCTCAAACTGAATCCAAGAAAAACATCATCCACAATGATCAAGTAGGCTTCATCCATGAGATACAGGGATGTTTCGATATATGAATATGTGTCAACATAATCCACATTATAAACAAACCAAGAGAAAAAAAATCACATGATCATTGCATGAGATACTAAAAAATCTTGAACTAAATACAACAATCCTTCCTGTTGGAAGTCTTGTTGAGATCGCAGATACAAGGGGCATCCCTAAACATAACAGAAACTACAAACAGCATGGCAATTTCCAGGATCAAATTAGAGAGAAACTCAAAGCAGTCCCACTAAAATCAGGGAGAAGACTAAGCTGCAAGCATCTGCCTCTGTATATGTCAAGATCTGGCAGAGCCTATCAGGGCCTATCAGTCTTCTGTCAGCATGTACTTCTTGGCATCCACAATAGTGCCTTCATTTGGTGATGATATGTGGGATGGATTCTCAGGTGGGGCAATCTCTGGCTGGCCTTTTCTTCAGTCTCTGCTCCACACTTTGTCTCTGTATTTGCTTCCATGAGTATTTTGGTTCCCATTCAAATAAATGCATTATTGAATTCGCAGAGTACTTAATGTTGAAACTTTGCAGATGCTGGGTAAGTATCAAGTGGGCAGAGTATGACTGAAAATAATCTGTCTCTGAGTATGAAGCTCAGTGGAAAAACAACATTTCAAATATGAAATTTGTGAATACTCATTTTGCAAATACATCTAAGAAAAACACATTTTAATAAAATTCTCTAATCTTTGCTAAATTATTCTATTGATGTTTCTGGGTTATAACTTCAGTAATATATATCATGCCAAGGTCCATATCATGAAGTCCAAATCAACATTTTTTCAGTGCTTCTTTTTTCATGCATATAATTCATTCTCTGGTTTCATATTATAAATTTTGTTAGGTGGACTTTTGCTACTATAAGCAAATCCTCAAACATCAATTCTCCAAATCTACAAATCCTCAAACATCAATTCTATACAAATAATTACAGAAAGTATTAAAGCATGCTCACAAAGGTTCTAAAACATGACACAGTACGAAAATGAAAGAACACACTGGTATAAGTAATTTGTATATCTATCTGATACATTGTTATTTACTACAATATGCTAATGTCAGTCATATACAATCAAAATATTTTTGCCTGCTCTGGTCCATAACAAGACTACTGTA